>NC_092872.1:595016350-595320786 GCF_028372415.1 Notamacropus eugenii | reverse complement strand
ACGGTAAGGGTGAAGGGTCACGCCTCGATAACGACAGTTCCGCTTCCGGTTCCGGCTTGGAGTTGTTGTCCGGGGCTTCTTGAACTGGCTGGAGACGCTTGGGGGCCGTTTCCTGGAGATTGAAGGATCGGAGAGGGCTCTGCAAGGCTCGCGGACCCACTCTCGAAAACATGGCAGCTTCTACCGCGGCCGGAAAGCAGCGGATCCCCAAAGTGGCCAAGGTAGGGGTGGGGCCGTGGGGCCGCCGAAGGGGGCGGGAAGAAGGAAGGGCTGTTGTCGGTGTCTCTTAGCCCCTGTGCCCGTGGGGAGAGGAAAAGCAAGCTCCCTGGGGGCGTGAGACCGTTTTTCCCGGGATCCGGGAAGGGAATGGGAAGAAAGCACGTATGACTGGGAATCCTCCGGAGGCAGCGTGCCCCCCGCGGCCCGGGGGCTCGACGATGTGGGCAGTCATTTTAGAGTCATACCGTGTCTGTAGGAAGCACCTGTTCATTGAGCCTCAGTGTATGTCGATATTAGCACATAATGTGTTCATCATGGCTTGTAAGCACAAAGAACTTTCTGACGAAAGAAGCTCCTAAAGCCCAGTGCTTGCGACCCCGCACTTAGGCAAGGACTGACTTACTGAGGCTTTACTGGTTTGCCATGTGTGTAAATCCCACCCAGTGGGTTCTTTGGCATCAGCAGCCCCACTTTTATCAAGTAATACTCTTCTGGGGGGAGTCAGCATATAAACATTGCGAAATACATGATGGCCTTTGGGCTCTAAAATCTATTTCCATTATACTCAATAGATACTTTCTCTGTAGTACGAAGTCTGTTTTCAACCCTTTAAAATCACAAATACAGTCACTTGAAGCAGCTTTTAGGTCTAAAACATTACAAGAGATGATTCAAACCCTTTTTCCATGTGTTTCTCTTGCCAACTGTGAAACTACACAGAACGTTTGCAACCAAACCAAAACGTTGTTCCCCATACTCATCTTCTTAACAAGAAAACCAGTTAGGTTCCATTTAAAGTGATCTTATTCTCCTCCCCCAAACTCAGTGTATAACTACCATCTTGGTGTTAAAAGTATTCAGTTGTAATTTCCTATTTAATCAGGCTTATCTTCCAAATATATTTGCTTCCAGCTTATAGTTTCCAAAGTGTGACGTATTGTTCTGTTATTTCATCCTCACAATGGAAGTAGTGTGGATATTATCTTCCCTTTACAGCTAAGGGAAATAGGGTCAGAGGTCCTGCTCAAGGTCACACAGTAAGTGGCAGAGGTGGTATGTGAACTCACATCTTCTGGTTCCTGTTTTAAATATGGCTTTAGACATAAGCGTATGTTTCAGACCATTTAATTCATTTATGACTTTAAGGGGAATAAGAAAAAGAATTCTGTAAACAAGGTTTCTTTATTAACATGACTAAAATATGATACATATTTTTAAAAGAAATTAAAACATCATATCAAAATTACATTCAAAGTATTTCCTCCAAGATCCAAATTTATTTTTATGCTAAGCCACAAGTATATACTGCTCTTCATTTTATTGCTAACTCTCCCTTAAGACAAAACTAAGCTACAAGCAGTAAAGCATTGTGTATAATTTCATAAAGAAGTCAAACATAATCTGCTGAATAGAGTATCTTGTAATATGGTCCAGAAATTTATGTATACATACGCACATATAACAGTTACAGATATAGTTGTTATTTGAAAGTTTGTAAAAGTGCAGATACCAAAGATAAATCTATTTCATTTTTAAGGTGAAAAACAAAGCCCCTGCTGAAGTACAGATCACAGCAGAACAGCTTTTGAGGGAAGCTAAAGAAAGAGAGCTTGAGCTTCTGCCACCACCTCCTCAACAGAAGATCACAGATGAAGAAGAATTAAATGATTATAAACTAAGGAAAAGAAAGGTAAGTAAAAAGTAGACTTCAGCCCTTTCAGGGGAGTGCTGTGAACCATAAAGCTGGTTGGCTGAGAGCTTGTTTAGAGAGGCTAACATGGATATTATTAATAGCTGACATATAAGATTTACAAACTGCTTGCCTCACAAAACTTCTGTGGAATGGGTAGTACAAGAGAAGGGAGAAGGGGACAAGCATTTATGAAGAGCCAGCTGTGTGCCAGGTTCTTTACCAAGCACTTTCCAAATATTATCTCATTTGATCTTCACAGCAACCCTGGGAAAGAGGTGCTCTTATTCTCCCCATTTTTCAGTTGTGAAAATTTAGAGATTAAGTGACTTACCCAGGGTTACATGGCTAGTAACTGTCCGAAGTGAAATTTGAATTCAGATCTTCCTGACTGTAGACCCAGCACTCAAAGCCCTGCGCTGCCTAGCTCCCATTTTACCAATTTTACCAATTATCCCCATTTTACTAATAAAGGAACTGAGGCTCTGCAACCTTAAGTGATTTAATCAAGACTGCATAGCTAAGACTGACCTTGATGTTTTCTGTCAGTAATGAATTCCTGTAGTCCATGGCCTCTTGGGACGTTCATTTTGTCACTATTAATTAATCATTAGCCAGTTAGATTTTGCCTAAAGAGGTAAAATCTTCTTTTTTCTTCTGTTTTTCAACCAGAATCAATCCACTGAAGGAATGACAGCATAATGATAATTTTTTAAAATGTTCAGGCTCTAAACAAGATTGGTAGCAGGGAGAAGACATCCCAATTAGAATGAAATACTCAACAAGAGGCTCTGCATATTTTGCCTCCTTTATATGCACCAGCAGTTTGTTTGGTCTGATTTTACTAAATGATAAAGTTTTATGTAATTTCTTCCTTATTTTGAATGTTTTTGCTAATGTTATTTTTATGATAATTTTTGAACAAATAATTACTAAACTGTATGCCAAGTTAAATCTGCTTAGATTACAATACATAAAGCATTAAGATTTTTAACACACTATTCATTATTGGATATATTCTGCTGTTTTTCTCCTTTGTCATCCCGATGGAATTTGGCATCATAAGGATATGTTCAAAGTACCTATCTCATTTCACAGATAGGTTCCTTCAAATTCAGGTTTTAGAATGTGATTTCTATGAATTAAATGTAAATGAATTACTTTTGCTAGTCTGAGAATTGAACCGAAGTATAATTTTGCTTTTAATTGATTTTATTTGGGTTGACTCTTTTCTCTTTCCACCAGACTTTTGAGGATAATATAAGAAAGAATAGAACTGTGATTAGTAACTGGATAAAATATGCACAATGGGAGGAGAGCCTAAAAGAAATTCAAAGGTAAAGTTTACATGTAAAAGAACATTTCATATGTGGTGATGAAATAAGGTAATAGATTTGAACATTTTTGGTTGTACATTATTATATATCTGCATTAGTAAGATGTACGTTTCATTTGAATTATGTAAAGTATTTCAGATACTTACCTGTAACGCATTTGTCATGTTTTACATACTTTTTCCCAAAAAATGTTACCTTACAGGGCCCGTTCTATATACGAGCGTGCCTTAGATGTGGACTATCGAAATATCACTCTTTGGCTAAAATATGCAGAAATGGAAATGAAGAATCGCCAAGTAAATCATGCTCGAAACATCTGGGATCGGGCCATAACAACTCTTCCCCGGGTCAACCAGTTCTGGTAAGGTTATGTCAGTATGATTTGTTTTTATGTAGCTTAGTAGGTTAACATGTTTCACTGTACTTTTATACTAAAGAACTTCTTATTGAAACACAGATTTTTAACCATCTGTATTTCAGATGTTTGATCATTTCTGGAAGGTAGTGTTTTAATCAGATAGTATTATTTTATTAATCTTTTGGACAGTAAAGCCTTAAGTCACCATCTCATTAAAGACTTGAATAAATAAAAAATCTCCAAGGTGTTTTTCTTCCTTTGACTCCAGGGGTTATCTTGGAATGATTTTGTTATAGGTACAAATACACTTATATGGAGGAGATGTTGGGAAATATTGCTGGAGGCCGGCAAGTATTTGAACGCTGGATGGAATGGCAGCCTGAGGAGCAAGCCTGGCACTCTTATATCAACTTTGAACTGAGATATAAAGAGGTGGATCGGGCACGTTGCATTTATGAAAGATATATCCTTTGAAACATTTTTTATTATGATTTAATTATTAAATGTATGCCATATATCCCTGATAGTATACCTGGTAGCATTTATTTTTTGGGTAAGCAGTTGTGGATACAGATTTTATGTACTTTACACCTATATGCTTCTCCAGAGATGGTACTGTTTTAAGTTCTTGGTAGTATTTTCAAGGCATTCATTTTATTTCTATTCTTTTTTAATGTAATTGTTTATCATGTAATTTACAAAACATTTTTCTTAAGGTAACCTTGAAAGACAGGTGGTACTGTAGTAGTATCACTATCATCATCCCCATTTAACAGATAAGGAAACCAGCTCATAAAAATAAAGTGACTTCTGCAGGGTCTTCTAGTTATTAAGTAGCAGAGCTAGGATCTGAACATTCAGCTCTAACCTCAGTGCTTTTTTTCAAGGGCTGCACCCAGTCTTGCTTTTCTAAGATTTGTATTAGGAAAGTCTTACTCACATTTGTTTAATAAGTCCATTCTATCTATCATTCTTAGTCATCTTTGGTTACATTTTAAGTTCAATGACAAATATGTGGTGGATTTTGCCCCCGAAAGCAGAAATTCTTAACCTAAATTCCATGAACTTAAAATTTTTTTTTCAATATAAAATGTTTGTAGTACATTGTCTTTTATTTGGGTCACTAAAAAACATTTTTTCAAAGAGTTCATCCATAGACTTTTCCAGTCTGTAAAAGCAAGGGGGGGAGGGGGGGAGGGAACAGTCCTTATCACAAAAATGGTTAAGGGATAGTTGGGTATTTATGAGATTTGGTTATTTCATTTGGGCTCTACTAGTGATTGGACTTAGAAAATCCATCAATATCCTGGCTAGCATTTCCTTAATTCCGCTGTACTTGTCCTTGTGCACCCCGATGTTAAAAACTGGATCAAGTATGCTCGCTTTGAAGAAAAACATGGCTACTTTGCTCATGCAAGGAAAGTATATGAAAGAGCTGTGGAATTCTTTGGAGATGAGCATATGGATGAACATCTCTATGTAGCCTTTGCTAAGTTTGAAGAAAATCAGAAAGAAGTAAGTATATTTGCAATTTCTATATATTATGCAAAAAGACTTTTATAAGATTTTTACTTACTCTACATACTTAATGGATGTTCATTTTGTGTTATTCTTTTATCTTAAAAGTTATTTTAAGGCATATAGTCAACATCTCTACACTTAAGAAGGGGGTAGTTTAGACAAGAAGAGTTATAGGAAATCAGAGGAGGAAATAATTGTTGAACACTGGGTTGGAAAGGAAAGCCTTCACAGGGGCTGAACTTGAGCTGAGGCTTTGAAGTGAATAGATGAGTAGACTTAGAGTAAGCAAAGGCAGCAAGGTAAGATTGCATACTGAAGTGTAGACCTAGATTGGAGTGTTTGTAAATGGCAGTAATAGAAAATAAGGCTTGAAAAGTAAGTTGGCAACAGTAAAAGGCCTGGACTAGGTTAAGAATTTTGTCCATAGAAAACTGGAATATTCAGGTTTTTGACTGATGTTGTAAAGAGGTGATTTAATCTGGCAGCAGTGTTGCATATGGCAAAGACTGTACTATTAAAACACAAGTTGTTACAGATCCTACTGATTTGGAAGGGCTTCAGATTTAGGCCTGTTAATGATCTCATATGCCTATCTTCTAAGAATCAGCCAAGCTTAAATTTATTACCAAAAGCCCGGCTTCTACCATCAGTTAGTGATTTTTTTCTTGACCATAGCAACTCATGAAGAATGTCTACTAAGATTTAAAGATATTAATTAGGTAGATATGCGTATGTCATTGGTGAGGGCATCCCAACTGAGTTATTGAAGAAAAAATCTTGCATCAACACATAATTTTGGTCATGTTCAATTCTTAGTATTTCAGTCCTCAGCATGTTCCATTCTCAGCACTTAAACATTGTCATATCACTTATTAGTTACTTTAAATAAGATAAGGAATAATTGTTAAACTATATTAGCATTTGGATCGAAGCTTTTGTTCTTTATAGTTTGAAAGGGTACGAGTGATCTACAAATATGCCCTGGATAGGATTTCGAAGCAGGAAGCCCAAGAACTCTTTAAAAATTACACAATCTTTGAAAAAAAATTTGGAGATAGACGAGGTATTGAAGACATCATTGTGAGCAAACGGAGGTTCCAGTATGAAGAGGAGGTGAAGGTGAGTATACTTGTATTAGTAATATCTTCCCTCTTCTTTTCCCAAACAGCAGAGTACTGTTGAAGGAAGTCATGAAACTGTTGAGACTGGGTTAATGCTGTCTACCTTGAACTGAGTAGGCTCTTTTCATATTCGCCTTAGCAAGTGTTGAAAATTTCACAGTCCTTTAATACTACCTCATCTAATCAAAAGTTTTAAGTCCTTTGGAAATGAGCTCTCACAAATTCCCTCATCAAAGCTTCAAAACTTTTTCCTGTCCCACCCTCCTTCCCTCTACTGTTGGAGGATTTCAGAGACATCCTCTTTTGCCAAAGCTAATCTGTGGTCTTGATTTCATCCCATTCCTGCACTCTCTCCTAATAAATTCCTCCATTAACCATCCCCTCTCTTTGTCTCCAACCTCTTTAGTCCCTTGCTTTCTGCTGGTTCCTTTCCCTCTGTGTATAGTCATGCTTAGCTCCCCCTGCAAAAAAAAAAACCATTGTCTTCAGTCTGTTATTCTTTTAAACTGTGTCTCTTCCCATTCACTGCCAACTTCTACAAAGAGTAAGTAATCAGCACTTACTTATTACTTTCATTTCCTTACCACCTTTTCATTTCTTAACTCCCTGAAATCTGATTTACTTACTGACTGAGCACTGTATTGAAACTGCATTTTTTCTCAGCCACCACTGACCTCCTTGTCAAAACTTTGGTTGTCAAATCCAATGGCCTTTTTTTTCATCTCCATCCTCTTTGACCTTCTTGTACCATTTAGTATTATTGACTACCTCTTCTTTGATGATCCTCCTCAATTCAAGGAATATTTACTAAACACCTGCTATGAACAGGAAAATGACCTGGACACTAGAGATGCAGATACCAAAGTCAGTCAATCAGCAGACTTTTATTAAAGGGCTTAATATGTAGCAGGCACTGCAGAAGGTTTTAGGGATACAGATACAAAAAATAAAGTGATCTCTGCTCACAAAGAGATTATATTCTGATAGAGGAGATAACAGTTATACACATAATATAAACATATACAGGATAAAGATGGATAAAATAGTTGGAAAGTTTGGAAGAATTGGGCCATAGCAATTGGGAGAATCTGGAAAGGCTTCAGGCAGAAATTGAAGTCTGAGTTGTGTCTTAAAGGAACAATGAGATTATCTGGGGAAGAGGTAAAGAGGCAGTCCACTCCAGGCTAGGGGACAGCCAGTACAAAGGTAGACAAATGGGAGATGGGATGTCTTACCTGAGGAATCAGGAAGTGGCCAGTTTGGTTGACTCATAGCTTATGCAAGGATGAGTGATGGACACTGAAGCTAAAGAAAGTTTGGGGCCAGTTTGTGAAGAGCATCTAGAGATAAACAGAGGAATGTATATTTTATCTTAGAGATACTAGGGAGCAATTGGAGTTTATAGAGTAAGGATGTCCTGATCAGATCCAGTGAAAGAGTTCCTGCTTTAAGGTACTATACTTCCTGGGGGTAATGCCACATAGACACAGATAGTAAATACAAAATAATTTTTGGAGGCTGAAAGCACTAACAACTGCAGGAGTTGGCACCTGAGCCAAGCTTTGAAAGAAAGCAGGGATTCTAGGAGGGTGAAGGCAAGGAGGAGTTGTGTGCTAGACTTGGAAGTACCTCGAGAAAGACTCAGATGGGGAATGGCATGTCATGTTCCGGTAGAAGTAATAACATGGTTTGGACTGGAATCTAGTGTGTGTCCAAGGAAGTAATAGGATATAAACCTGGGAAGATATGTGTGAATCACGTTGTGAAGGATTTAAAATTTTAGACTGAGGAATTTGTAGCTTATTCTACAAGTTACATAGATGTAATGAGATTTTTTGAGTAAGGAACTGGTGTTGTCAGACTTGTGCTTTAGGAAGATTATTTTATTATTTGTGAAGGATGGATTGGAGAAGACAAAGACTAGAAGCACGAAAACTGGTGAGGATGCGATTGTCATGCAATTTTCCCAGGAAACTTTTCTGTCTACTGAATTTCCACAAATCCCAAGTTTGTAACCTCCTTGGCTCCCCACTCCACATGTCCAGTCAGCTGCCACATTTTAGTGTTTCTAGCTCATATCCAACCCCTTCTCTCGATTCACACCGGCACCTCTTGCCTGCTTTCTTGCAGTGGCCTCCTAATTGATGTGCCTGCCTCAGGTGTCTGCTGTCTCCAATCCCTTGTTCCTACAGCAGCCCAAGGTGTTTTCCTTAAGAACATGTTTGACCATGTGGTTCCCTCTTTCAGATTCTAGAGGCTTCCTTTTGTCTCTAGGATAAAATGTAACCCCCTGTTTGGCTTTTAAAATTCCTCACAACTTGGCCCCAATCTGCCTTTGTTATGTACCACTTCTTATATTTTCAACCAAAATGGCCTTCTCTCTGTTCTTCACACATAGCACTCTATATCCTATCCCTGGATCTCTACGCTGGCCATTCCCCATGTCTGGAATGTACTCTTCCTCACCTCCTCTACCTTGAATACTCTGTCTTCAATTCCTCCTTCTACAGAAGGTCTTTCTTTACCTCTCCCAAGTACCAGTGTCCTTCCTTCCTAACTGCCTTATATTTACTTTGTATGTATTTTGTATTTCTTGTATACATTCGGCTCCAATATACTATATTCTTCAAGACCTAGCTGCGTTGACATTTAATGAAGCCTTCTTTACTTCCCAAGATAGATGATAAATTTGATCCCTCCTTACTTATGTCTTCTCCTCATTGGCTTTTTGGACCTCTTTTGCAAATTGAGTTAGCCTATTTTTAAAGGTGTTATTTTCTTCGGCATTTTTTTGGGTCTCCTTTAGCAAGCTGTTGACTTACTTTTCAAGTTCTTTCATAGCCTGAGACCATTGCATGTTTATTTTGGAGGTACTGGATGCAGAAGCCTTAACTTCCTCTGACAGTATATGCATTGTTCTTCCTCATCCGAAAAGATGGAAGAAAATACCTGTTCACCAAGAAAGTAACATTCTATAGTCTTATTTTTTTTCCCCTTTTTTTGGGCATTTTCCCAGCCAGTTACTTGACTTTTAAATCCTTTGTCAAGAGGAGGGTATACTCTGGGGTACCTGAAAGTTCTCAGTTCCTCCAAGGTGGCACAATCAAGAGAGAGGGGTTTACTCCTCTCCTGGCCTGCACACTGGTCTGGGAGCAACCAAAAACTTTTTCTGCCCTGAATCTGCAAGTGGTAGAATTCCCTCTCCACAACCACCTCCAAATCTGCCACGTCAGCCCAGCACTCCTCCTCACCCCTGGACAGGGCTCAGGGCTGAGATTCAGATCAGCTGCTTAGTTTCCCCAGGGGCTTTAGGCAAGGGCAGGCAGCCACTCAGGGCTGCTGCTGTTGTTGCCACCACCACCTTGGGCCAGGGCTGGAGAGGATCCTGCTCCCTTGTCACTGAGATAAAAAAGCTTTCTCACTGACCTTTGAAACTGTCTTTGGCATTTGTGGGTTGAGGGATCCAAAGAACCTCCGCTGCTGCTGGGGATTCTGCCCTGAGGCCTGTTCTGGTCCTGTTCCTCCCTGTGCCTTATGGCCAAGGCTGGGCACCCATGCCATAGACCTTTCCTATTGGTCTTTCAGGCTGCCTTGGGCTGGAAATCTCTTTCAGTCTGTCATTCTATGGCTTCTGCTGCTCTAGAATTTGTTGAGAGTCATTTTTTATAGGTATTTTATGAGCTGTGGGGGAAGAGCTAGAGTATGGGTGTCTTTCTACTCCACCCTCTTGGCTCCGTCCCCTCCTTATATCTTTCAGGCAGCTCTTGACTTCTCCTTTACCTTTACTTATTTTCTAAGTTACATTACAATTATTGATAATAAATGTTGAATCCTGTTACATCCTTTTGCTGTATCTTTAAGTTCCCTAAGGGCAAGATTATCTCATTTTTCATTTTTGTATACCAAGCATCTTTTTTACCATAGTGATTTTTTTTTACAATGTAGATACTTAAATTTGAATTTCAAATATATTTAAAGTAATTTTTGAAAGTAGGTCTGAAAGGGCTTTCTAAATCTTACGATCTTTTGTACTGTATATAATGTCAGTCATTCCTATTCAAAGAAGTTTAGATACTAGTCCTAGAAAAGAACATTTTATACCTCTTCTTTTAACTTAAGTTCCTGAATTGCTGTTTCTACCAAAGATGCAGTTCCATCCCCTCCTAATGTATTGTAAATAGGTTTGATTTAAATTCAGAATTACACTGCTGTAACCAAGAAATTTAAAAGCTAATGTTTGTATTTTAAAAATTAGCTTCCTCCAAACTCAAAAACAGATGGTCCCAAAGAGCAAATATAACAGCTTTCCTTTCAGCATACTTTAAGAATAGATTATTGCATATGTTGTCAGACATAGTCTCTGTATCCGTTGTTTTGTTTAACTCTTTTTAACAAGGGAAAATTCAATTCTGGAAGGTCAGTGGATGACATTTTACAAATAACTGATATTAAAGCAAAGGCACCAATAAAATTTGTTAAAGAAATTGACTTTAGGGACAAAATGAGGGAGGCGTAGTTGGCAGTATCTGAAGAAGATCTGAGGATTTTTGTGGACTACAAACACAGTAGAAGTTAAAAATATTGTACAGTAGAAGCTAAAAAAAGCTAATAGGAACTTGAGCCATATTTAGAGAGGCGTCATTTCTAGGAATAACAAAGCAGTAGTTCCATTGGATCTTTGTCCAAGTCAGATCACTTCTAGACTTTCACATTAGGTTCTGGGCACACCAGCTTAGGGAGGATATTTATAAGCTGGATACTGTATGGAGGATGGCAGCCAGCATGGTGAAGGGCCTTGAATCCATGCTGTGTGAGTGTTGGTTGAAAGAACAGAGAAGAGAAAACTCAAGGTGGTTATGGTATCTATTTTCAAGTCTTTGAAAGACTTTAATGTGGAAGAGGGATTAGAAGGATTAGGTATATTTTATCCCAGATAGCAGAACCAGGAGCAAAGAGTGTAGAATTTATAAAAAGGTAACTTTAGACTCAGTGTCAGGAAAAAATAACAATTACAGCTTTCCCTACGTTGAGTGGTGGGAGGTGGTTGTTCCCTTGACTGAAGGTCTTCAGGCAGAGACTAGATGACCACATGTCATATGTTTTGGTGGAAATTTTTGGGGGGTATGGATTAGATTATATAGCCCCTAAAGTCTCTTCCAACTCTGAAATTCTTTGAATTTCCTCATAGTGTGTTGCTGCTTATTCACAATACCAAAGCAAAAAAATATATATGTAAATCTTGACTTTGGCCTTGGTTCTGCCATTCTCTGACTCTGTGATGTTAGGTACCTCCTTTAACCTTTATTTGTTAAATCTGTCAGGAATTTTCTAAGAAAAAAGGTTAGAATTCTTTAGAAGTATTCTGAAAGCCTTAGGAAATAGTTACTATGTAAATTCCCATTATGATCATGTTACCTGAATAACAGGAAAGTCGTTCATTACTACCACTTCTTCTAATGAGGTAGAATGTAGTTTGTAATGGATTTTGGAACTGATTTTCTTCTTAGGCCAATCCACACAATTATGATGCCTGGTTTGATTATTTGCGATTGGTGGAAAGTGATGCAGAACCAGACACTGTGCGAGAAGTGTATGAAAGAGCCATTGCCAACGTGCCACCAATCCAAGAGAAGAGGCATTGGAAGCGGTATATATACCTCTGGATCAACTACGCGCTTTATGAAGAGTTGGAGGCAAAGGTAAAAGGAACAGGAATAATTGCATGTAGGGTCTTCATGGCTTCTCATCTCCCTATGGTTAGGTCTGAACTCCTTCAAAGTTTTAGATGCCTAGTAAGCCCATACTGTATAGAAAATATAGAGACCTTCGAGTACATGATGAATTTCCTGTTTGCAGAACACACGAAGTTCTTTTCTCTTGAGCTGTAAAGTGATGCCACTTGATATGTAAGATGAATAAATCAGCCTAAGTAAGATTTTAATTATAGTTTCTCTTTGTCTTTCTTTATTAATTTTCATCAAGTTCATAGTTATAAGTTGCTACTCCAAATGCATATCAGGTGATATATCCAAGAAAAGTCATTTGGTTAAATTATAGGGGGGTAGAGGTGGAAATTTGTATTCTGATGATCTGAGCGAAAAATTATATGTGTATGCACACATGTGCCCATGTGTATACTTATATGTACATTTTATTGTTCAGAGCTGCTGCAAAAAAGAAAGTTTCTATTCTTTGTTTATAGGATCCAGAGAGGACCAGACAGGTATATCAAGCTTGTTTGAAATTGATTCCTCACAAAAAGGTACGGTTCTTCTTCCTTCACAATTTCATCCTCCTCCTTTAAGTTTCAGTTTCCTCCAGACTTATGTCTTAGGCCTTCTTCTCTTCTTTTTCCCTTGTCAATCTTATTCATTCCTATGGCTTCAATTAGCCAGTGAGTTCCAAGTATATATATTTACCCTCTAACCACTTCTCTGAGCTCCAGCTCCCCCGTGTCAACACCTATATCTTCTCATAGCCCTTCTCAAAAAAACCACAGTGGCTTTTCATTGCTTTCTCATGTACACTCGGCGTTCAAGGAATTTTGTATTCTGGCTTTGAACAACTTTTCTAACTTTATTTCATGCTACTTTCCATCATTCTTATGTTCAAGCTAAACTTTATACTGCTATACGCTGACGTTGGCCTATCTTCTTTTGTCTTTACTCATTTTCACTTGCTTTTCTCCATGTTGAATAGAATTCCTTTACATCTTGGTCTTTTGAATTTCTTCCTTTCCTTCCAAGGGATAGATCAGGTGCTACATCTTCCATGAAACATCTGTATAGGTCAGAGTGTCATGAAAGAATTTTCTCAAATCTCTTGTGATATTCTGTCCTATGCATTTATATATTATGATTTTATCACCATCAGTGTGTGCTTTGTACCTCCTGCTAAATTAGAGCTTCAGAGTAAGATCTATACGGTTTTTCTCATTTGTATGTACAGCTTCTAAGACAGTACTTTGTACATTTTAAGTACTTAAAAAGTATAAATGCCAAGGTGGTAAAAAAAAAAAAATCTAGCACTGACAAATATAGTTCCCCCTTTCATGAACTTATTTCTATCTCTCTCCTTCTCTCCACTCACATATCTACCTGGTACTGCCTCTCATACCTTGCTACTGGATACAACTTGCTGATTGATCTCTTGGCTTCAAGTCTAGTCTTATTTCATGGTGTCCTCACGTGCCAGAGTGCTTTTGCCCACATCATCCTCTTATTCAGTAGATTCTATTGACTCTTTTTTACCCCCAGGATCCAATATAAAATCCTCAGTTTGGCATTCCAAGTGCTTCACAGCCCATTCCCTTCCTGCCTTTCAGATTTTACTCTGCTTTTTATCTCCTGCAGTCCAGCAACACTGCTTCATTGTTGCTCTTCCCATCACTCTCTATACTCACCACTTGCTCTTGGCTTTCTTTAAAACTCAGCTCAAATCCCACCTTAGGAAACCTTTCCTGGTTTCCCCCACTGCTAATGCCTTCCGTCTGAGATTACCTTCCATCTATTCTGTATATCTTGCATGTACATAATTGTTTGCATGCTGTGTCTCCATTTTAAGACTCTGAGCTCCTCGAGAGCAGGGGATCTGTGTCTTTGCCTTCTTTGTGTCCCCAGTGCTTGGCGCTTAGTTAAGTGCTGAATAAATGCTTTTTGACAGATTCATTGAGAAAGGGGTTTAGTATGAATCAGTAGAGGGAGCACACCCCCACTGAAGGAATAATAGAACTTTGGAGTTATTAAAATAGTCAAAATTACTACCATGTCATTGTTATTGATTGTAACCAAAGTACATTATCACCATTAGCTCCATGAGATTTATTTCAGAGGAACAACCACCTTTTAATTCAGAGTCCTTTAAATTGGAGGGGGGGTTTGTGCTTTTGTTTTTCAGTTTACATTTGCCAAAATATGGCTACTGTATGCCCAGTTTGAAATAAGACAGAAAAATCTGCCATTTGCCAGAAGAGCTTTGGTAAGTTATAAGGAGATCATGAAACATGAAAGGTTTGTTATGTACTGATCAAACTAAATATTATAGTGACACAAATTATCCAGAAAACGAGAGAGTAAATTTTAGTAGTTAAATAAAATCAATGATATTGCCATCTTTCTGTCTGCTAACACAAATGAGCCTTTCACTATTTCAACTGAAAAAATTAATTTATAGCCACATTATAGTTACCAGAAACCAAATATTCCCAGTAAATGCTTAATCTCTGATTGTATGAATATAGTTTTACTTTGTAGTATGCAAGTGTATCTTCCCTACCAGTTGGTTACTACTCTTTCTCTATTAGGCTCGTCCTCTCTGATGAACTATTTGAAAGCTACTTTTATAGACTCCTGATTTTTTTAAAAAACAAAATGGTTATTCCCTGCATTTAATTATCAATTAATTACAGAAAACTTTGTATATCAGATAACAGTGAGTAAATTCCAAATTACATTAGACTTTGAATTTGAAAGAGTTGAGTTCAGATTCAGACTTTGTTCCTAACTCCCTCTATGACCATTAATAATATTGGGCCTCAGTTTCTTATCTAATTCTAATGATCCTATGAAAATTGTTTCCCCTTTTGCAAGTCAAACTTATTGTAATTGTAGTTAAGTTCAGTTAAGATACAGTTTAGATTCATTGTATTTACAATGTAATTATAATTATAATTACATAGTTAAACAAGAAATTTGGAATAAAACATTTACCCACAGCTCCTTATCCAATTTTAGCTTTTTATCTCATTTCTGAAAGGAATGCTAACTTATAGCAAAACTACCAGTTAGGATTAAGCATTCATCAGAGTGCAACCATTTTATATCCAGATGAGCTTGACTATTATCCTTGGGTACTTGTTAAACCTATCAGGGCAAGCCTGACAAGTTTTTCATGCCATGGGACAGGGAACTAGTTTATGATGCTTACTGAATAGGGCACGTTTCATCCAGAACATTCCCTAGAACCCACAGGCCATTGTGCAACAGTAGGAGAGTTTGGGAAGTCATGGTATTTTTATTTTCTAGGGAACCTCCATTGGCAAGTGTCCCAAAAACAAATTGTTTAAAGTCTACATTGAATTGGAGCTGCAACTTCGAGAATTTGACCGGTGCCGGAAGCTTTATGAAAAGTTCCTGGAATTTGCACCAGAAAATTGCACATCATGGATCAAATTTGCTGAGTTAGAAACGATTCTTGGAGATATTGAGAGAGCTCGGGCAATATATGAGTTGGCTATTAGCCAGCCACGTTTAGACATGCCAGAGGTGAAGTACTTAAATTATAATTGCATCTTGGGCATTTTCTTAGCATTACTTGCTATTAAAAATGTTGCTGGTGATTTAAATGTGCATATTCTAGAGCAAAAATGAAATCTTACTGGATAATTCCACTATTTTTTCTAGAACTCTACTGTTCTTGAGGATTCAGAAAAAAGATCGTAAAAACATTTAAAAAGTATTTACTCTCTTCTCCTGAAGGAAAGGTTCTGTTTACTCAAATCAAAAGGAGGAACCTAGACCTTGTCCTAGAATTTCTTTGCTCTGATTAGTGAGCTAATCACTTGAGGAGTTTCTAAGAAATGCAAAAATGACTATCCAGATTTGTCAGTTGTACTCTGTCAGGTTTACATATAGTTAGTAAACATTGTATGTGTGTGTATACGTATATGTCTAGCTGTTCAGCTAGTCAGTAATCAAACAATGCAATGGAAGATGTCTTAGGGATGTTTCAATTTTTTAAATTTAAACACTGAGATATTTAGTTACTTTACTTAGGTGCTTTGGAAATCCTACATTGATTTTGAAATTGAACAGGAAGAATCTGAAAAAACAAGAAGTCTTTACAGGAGATTGCTTCAACGAACACAACATGTTAAGGTATATGCATGTTTTTCGTAATCACTGTTCATTTTTTTGCTTGCCAGTAGTCTTTAAGTTAGAAAAATATTTTAATCTTGTATTTGAAAGTTTTATTATTTGTATAAAATAAGATGTTTCCAGAGTAATATTGAATAAATTCATTGAGTTTATGTTTCTTCCTCTGCTTCTCTTCATCTGTACTTTTTTTTTTTCCATTGGGTTGATACTCAAGTCCATTTCTGAGGTTTTTTTTATAATTTCCTGAAAACTACTTGTTATTGTTTTTGGGAAGGATATAAGAAGTTTCTCATGAACATCTTACTCTTCCATCTTCTTAGCCATTACCTAACATTATTTGACATATTGGCATGTTATATAAATTTTTTAAAAAGAATTTCCATTAATAGGCTTTTCTTTTCTCTCCCTTTCTTCCCTCTCATTGGTAAAAAGAAAACAGTACCCTTGGAACAAATCAGCATAGTAAAGCAAAACCAATTCCCTCTTGCATCTTGACTCTTATCACGTCTCTGTCAAGAGATGAGTAGCAACAAAATTATAAAGACAACTTTGAAAAGACTTAAAAACACTAATGACATTTATGTAACTTGAATTGACCCTTTTGGCTCATTGCTGTAGGGCTCTTGTCCCTTTATCATTTCTACTGCTGAATGTAAAAATGTTGGTTTGTTCTAGGTAGAACTAACCAGAAATTTAAGCAGGAGGAAGTGCCATTATTATTACACTTGTTTGGTCTCGTACAATTGTACTTGTCTCCTTATCCCATAATGACTTCTTTCCAGGTATGGATCAGTTTTGCCCAGTTTGAGTTGTCTGCAGGAAATGAAGAAAGTTTAACTAAATGCAGACAAATTTATGAAGAAGCTAACAAAACTATGAGAAACTGTGAAGAGAAGGAAGAAAGACTCATGTTATTAGAATCCTGGCGGAACTTTGAAGATGAATTTGGAACAGAAGCTCATAAAGACAGAGTGGACAAACTTATGCCAGAGAAAGTTAAGAAGAGAAGAAAAGTACAGGCAGAAGATGGGGTAAGAGAAATCCAGAACTGCTACCAGTTTGGTGTAAAGAAATTGCACACACTATTTGGATTTATAGGTTTAAGTTCAGGCCACAATTTAACATTGATTTGCACACTTAATAGGCACTTAATAAATGTTTATTGAATTGAATATTGGGCTTACAGAGATTATGATTTTGAATTTTTTGTAAATATAGGTAAATTCTCATATACTTAGAATTTTTTTCACTGTTTTTGTGTCACTTACAAACCACAGTGTCTCTCCCAAATTTTAGGCAACTAACTCTAGCAAAATCATTGTATCTTTGCCAAATAATTAGCCTATGACCATTCATTGTGAAAGTGTCCCAATTAGGATATTTAAGGCACTTCTATTCCATTTTCTTTACTTTCTTTCTTCATAGTCTGATGCTGGCTGGGAAGAGTACTACGATTATATCTTTCCAGAAGATGCTGCAAACCAGCCCAACCTCAAACTGCTGGCAATGGCCAAACTTTGGAAGAAACAGCAGCAAGAAAAGGATGCTGCAGAGCAAGACCTGGACAAAGATGTGGATGAGAGTGAATCTTGACTTTTTCCGTGTTACTGAATTTTTGTTGTTTTTATAAATTCCTACTCTACAATTATTGTGACTTAGGAAACTTTTGGGCAGTATTTTTTATCAGTGGTGAGCCTTGTACCTTTGCTATGCTATGCCTTTAAAATATTGACGAGTTAGCATTGAGATTGTAAATAAAGAACATAAAATTTCTTCTTTATAACACGAATTTATCTGTTTTGTAGGTAATAAATAGTGTCTTTTCAAAATACGTATTTTTTAAATGTCTGGGATTGGACTGATTATATAACATATATTAACAAGAAAACTTTCAAATGTCATCTTGTCAAGTAGTAACCATTAAGCTTTCATTTTTCTATACTGTTTCCTGTTAAAGAACTAGTGTCATTTTTAATAAGAAAAATGTGGGCTATGTCTTGGTTTTTATATGTAGAGGATTTGTTATAAGAAATTGTTGGGTGTACTCAGATAAATATAAACATTGAGTGCTTATAAACATATATAAAAACTGTCCAGCTTCCACTGAACTGTTTTTAGAGGCAGCATGCCATAGTGGATAGAGTATTGGAGTTGGAGTTAGTGTGAATACCTACAGCATATATAATATTGGGAATATCACCTGACCTTCAATACCTCAGTTTCCTCATCTGTAAAGTGAAAATATTAATAACACCTACCTCCTCTCAGGGTTGAGGATTAAATGAGAAAATATATGTAAGTGCTCTGCATACTTTGGAGAGCTATGTGAGCTATCAGAATTAACTTACAAAATTCCTTACGGAAAATACAGAGAATTCTGAAGAGAGTCAGGAAAAAAAATTATAGTGGTCAGTGTGGAATTTCAATAAATAACAGAAGATGAAAATATTTTCTCCTAGTTCCTATAAATGCCGTACTAAGTCTCCATTTTATTCTTGTGTTTCTCCTTGGTTACGGAAGAAGGCATTTTATACGTTGTATATGAACCTTTAGAGAAAGCCAGGGGGCTGGATTTAGAATCAGGAAAATCGGAGTTCAGATCTCCTCTCAGATACATAATAGCTATGTGACTCTGGTAAATTTATTCAACCTGTCTCAGTTTTCTCATCAGGAAAATGAGGATAACAACATGTATCTCATAGGTATTATGAAGAAGTATATGTAAAAAAGGCTTTGCAAATCTTAAAGCGCTACACTGTTATCTATTTCTTAAGGGTAATACATATTAAACAGTGCTTGAATTGACATACTTGCGAGTTCAAATTCCCAAAAGATATAGATATGTGGGTGTTTATGTATATATCAACAGTTATTGAGGTGTCACCTATTTCCATCAGCCTGTGCTATACCTCAGGAAAAGGGTTTAATTCTAATTTTAATATACTTTAGGACTCTCCAGGCAAGAATACAAACCTCAAACATTAGTGATCAAGAGAATACTCATGCCAGAGTTCAGAGATGCCACTTCTTGGAGGTAGTATGGTCCTCAAGACCAAAACATCAACAAATAAGAGGATGTGTTCTATCCTTTGGTGCCATAAGTTTGCATTTTTATCAACTGAAGAGTATTTGTTAGGCACTGGGTATGAAAACAAAGGAAGACAGAATTAACCAAATTAGTCCTTGCCCTAAGTCACAGAGGAACTTTGTGTCTTAGTAAGGAGATAAAATGTAAAAACATGAGACATAGTACAAGACGGTAACCTTTGAATGGGAGACCTCCAACAGAAGAAAATGAGGTTTGAATGGAATCTTGAAAGAAGGCAGATTTAATGGGCAGAGATGAGAGGGAGCCTTCCAGGTATTAGAGACAGTCAGTGCATAGACAGAGAGAAGGGAGATTACGTGTCCTATGTTCAAGGAACAAACATAACAATTTACTCACATTTTGAGGTAGGTAGTGAAAATAGTAGCTTTTCTATTTTAGTGATAACAGGCTCTGAAATACTAAGTCATTTGCCATGCTCGTACAGTAATTGAGGAGAGAATAAAACTGGCTTCCATATTTAAATGTGTAGATTTTGAACAAAAATGAAATCTAACTGGATAATTCCACTATTTTACCAGAGCTCTACTATTCATGGACACTTAACAAACTGACTCTGGTCTAATTGCTTAACTATGCCTCAGTTTCCTCATCTGTAAGATGAGCTCTAAAAGGAAATGACAAAGTACTCCAGTATCTTTGCTAAGAAAACTCCAAATGTATCACAGATGATCGAAAAATTTAACAGCAGAATTATTCTTTAAATGAGTATAAAGCACTTTGTTCAGTATAAAGTACTATGCAAATATTATTATTAATGAAATTCAAAACAACTGTGCCTGTCTGTAGAAATGAAACAGGAAATTCAGACCCTTTCAGAAACATTTCAGTTTTGGTATGAGTGAACTGAATTTCAAGTGATGGATTTTAGAAATATAAAACCTTCAGGAAAGTAACTGAGTATAAGGATTTCTTCTTGTGGTTTTGTTTTTAATCATTTTGGCCATACAGCTAAGCAGTACTTTTACTAAAGTTCTCTAATGTGGACTTTGACTTTCAGTAGGGAGTAGTTTCTGCAAAGTTGTATAGAAGTCATTTTTGTAAAATGAACAGTTATATTTAATGTGCATGAACCAAGGGGTGTGTGTGTGTCTGTGTCTGTGTCTGTGTGTGTCTGTGTGTATTTAATGTGCATGAGCTAAGGGGGGGTGGGGGTGGGGGGGTCCCAAGATGACCCAAGATTAAATAAACCACATTTTACTATTCTGAAAACCCAGTGAAATGTGTGAAGGCTCATGGGATCACAGAATATTAGAGCTGGTAGGGACCCTGGAGGTCATGTAATCCATTTTATAGATAAGGAAACTAGGACTGAGAGGTGAAATAATTTGCTGAGTATCATACAACTTTTCATGGGAAGAACTGGGATTTGAACTCAGGTCCTTCCTTTCAAATCCAGCTCTCTCCAATGTACCACATTACAGGAGAAGCCTCAATTCTCTAGGATTATTTCAAGAGATCTGCTTTACAAGGCACCTTTCATGATGCAAATCATCAAAATTTTCTTTCACACAATTGACTGGGTTATTCTGAGATACCTTTAAAACAGCAGGGAAATTAGGGTAAAAATAAAATGCTGCAAGTGTAAGATTTTGCACTGAACACAGCACGGATAAGGGAAGGCAACCGCCAAGAATGATGGATGCAGTTACAGAAACAATCTAGAGAAGACACATGACTGGAGCCGTTAAAGCCACAAGAAAGGCCAGGAAGTCTATTCCCGATGTATAGAGTCACACACTGTAAATATGTCACATCAGATAGACGTAATAAGATGCACATGTCCCAAATGGGCTACATGAGATTGACCTGTAACTGCTATTTTCAACTCTTAAAGATCTGTTTTTAAATTAGCCAAAGTTTATTTGGTAAGACTACAATCAGAAGTAAACACAGATTTATAGAAAACAACATTCACATAGTGAATTTGTGTTTTATTATACATTTTACCTTTATACATTTGAATTTTTCACAAATGCTTTTAAAGCTTCATTTAACTATTCAATATGAAGATCAAAAAATACAGGCAGCAGTGATTCTCAGGCACAGAATTTATAAGAGAAATGAAGCCAATACTTTCCTAGTACTTACCTAATACTGTGAACCATGATAATGGAATGTCTTGTATCCTTTTGGCCTAGCTGCCTTTTTAATTGCATATGAAATATAGTCAAGAACTTTCTTTAATGTGCTATTGTTAGACTGGGACTTAGGGGTTTAAATTATGAAGTCCATGTAGAAAGTATTTTCTTACTCAAGTCTTCAAGACACGAAGTGATTATTTTTCTCCTTAAGGATCTTCAAGATGTGCCTGTGTACACAATTCTGAAATTGATTTTTAGAGTCAATTTCCAATGAAAAATATTGTTGTCCATAAAAGATGATCTGTAGCATTCTCTGCCTAAGAACCACTGCCTAGAGTTATTCAATATCTTCAGGTCTCACAGGATGAGGTAACGGTATAATGGATTTCTTTTCTGTGTCCCTGGAGAGTGCTTTCCTCATATCTGTAGATAAGCAAAAGTAAATGTAAACATATTTCAAAAGAAATTTTTAGATCACTTCATTTAATATTTCTAGTATGCATAATAACGGTTTAAAATTATAACCATATGATAGAAGTGGTGATTTATCTCAATTAAATTATTAACACTTTATTACTTGCCAGAAGAGAGCCTAAACAGTCAGCAAACTCCCAGCTGTAGGATTGGACCCATAATGTACACTATGTTCAACAGGCTGAGAGTAAAAGGAACTATATAAAAGATATTTAATATTCACTTAAAAAGAGAGAAATCTTGCTGTCAATACCAAGAACAAAGGTACATTAAAAATAACAACTACTGTAGCTGAAGTTTAAAATAAAGTTCAAGTAACATCCCACAAAGGGATTCTCAAAGAACTATTATGATAACTACTTGAAGATGTAGGAACAGAAAGACTGCTACTGAACTATTTCAGGTGAATATGGTGACATCCCTATTTCTCTCCAAAATCATGGTGCTTACCATAAGCATCTTCATCAGGCTCTCCGTTGCTCGCAGAATAGTATTCTATTACTGTTCTATATACGCTGTAGCCCAGTTGCTTATACATGTTGACTGCAACTTGATTTGACACTCTTACAAAGAGATCAACAAAAAATCCACCCTTTCTTTACAAAAAGAAAAAAAGAAAAATTCTGTGATACACAGTTTTCATGGACACAGTAAAAAGTTTAAAAGACTCACACTTTTGTTTTAATACCAGCACAAAGAAAATAAAGTAATGAATATTATTAGTATCAATTTATGGAATATCTTTTATTATTAACAATTTACCTATCTAGCTCTTTAAAAGTTACAAAGCACTTGTGCTCATGTATTTCATTTGAAGAATAGGTATATCAATGAATATATAATCTATTACATAAATTAATATTACATTTTCATAAGATTAGGGGTATTCCACTAGGCATTTTGCAGAAAAGAGATGGCACTATCTTACATAAATATTAACATTTGGAACGAGGATTGGACCTGTGACTTCACTGGTCTAGAAAATTTCTTGGGGAAGAAACTTGCTCTATCCAAGCAGATTGGCACCTTCTCTGCAACTTAGTGTATTAAGAATGTAGTAGGTAACTAACTGCCTAGAGCACTGAGAAGTTAAGTGCCCAAGATCACACAGCCAGGATGTCAACAGCAGGCCTTGAAGTCAATTCTTCCTGGCTTTAAAGGCAGCTTTCTCTATCCATTACCTTCTCTATCATGCTACCTAAAAAAATCAAAATACAACCATAGAATACTCACTAAAAGTTAAAACAATTATCATTTCCTTAAGGTGGTTACTTACTGATTTTCAAAAATTACCTTTACATTTTAATTTTTGGGAATTTATCCGGTTAAACTGATAAAATTATTACAAGAAAATGTACATTTATGAAGAATAAACACATTTTACATGTTAATACATTTTTAAAGTGAATTTCAGTAACTTTAAATAAAGTCCTACTTAGATACTTTATTGTGGCTGGAATAGAGATAACTCTGGGTTCTCAAAAACTATGCCAGTCAAATAAAACCCCTGGGAGATCCAGCCTACTAAGCTCAAAAGGCCTAAAATATGAGCTTGGCAACAGATGGAGGTCTGTGACCAAAGGACCTGCAGGTTAATCACAGAAAGGCTCATCAGTAGAAAGAAAGTTACTAAGGAATGAATTTTTCTTGGCTACAGCAACTCATAAAGGGGTTACAATCTGAATTAGTAGGGGATATAATGGTACTGATGAATTCCTGGATCTCTCAAAGTATCAAAAGTAACTCACACACAACATTTTAGAATCTAGAGAGGATCTTAAGAGATCTTTCTAGTCCAACAACACTGGACAGATAGGGAAAATCAGGACCAGAGTTTAAATGACTTATTGAAGATCATAGCATTAGTCTGTGGCAGGGTCAGAACTAGAATTTAGGTCTCAAAACTGCCAGTCTAATGACCCTTCCAAAACATCATTCCCTAAAAAATATTGTTTTTATACATACCTCACCAAGGTTTTCTATGTTAGCTTCACTGGCAAATGTAACATGATCTAAATTAATTAGTACTACTAAATCTCTTTTCTTTCCTATCTCCAATTTTTGTAATTCAAAATGTTTTTTAAACCTTAATCCAGTGAGAATTCTGATTAATTCTCAATGTGACTACAGATTCCATTACTAGTATGTCATCAACCCTCTCTAGTTACTCCCCATCTTGTCCCTTCTCATGAACCTAATTTTCTCTTCATCCCCTTGTGGTTCAGAACATTTACGGGGTCATTATCTCATACTTCAGAGGCAGCTAGGTAGTACAGTGGATAGATCACTGGCCCTGGAGTCAGGAAGACCTGAGTTCAAATCTAGTCACAGATACTTATTCCTGTGTGACCCTGGGCAAATCCCTTAGCCTTTATGTGCCTCTGTTTTCTCAACTGTAAAATGGGAATATTGGTACTTCCTTGGGTCCCTTCCTCCCCCTTCACCTTTCATTTCATGATGAATTTGAATTTTTTATTACTGTTCCAAAAATAAGGTTTAATGTTGTTCATTACCCAGAAAGTGTAAAGAAAATACACTTTGCCTCCTTAACAGAGGCAGGAAACTGGGAGTAGAAAATTGCATATACTGTCATGAATAGCTGATATGTTGATTGCTTTGGCTGAACTGCTTTCCTTTTTCTTTCTTAAAATGTTTATTACAAAGGGTGGTTCACTGCAGGGAGGGATTATTTAGAAATGAAAGTAATAGAAAAACAAAAAGATCAATAAAAATAAAGCTGAATTTAAAAAAAATGTGTCTTCACATCATAGTCATTTCTGGAAACCCTCCCCACTAGCACCTGCATTAAATCCTCCCTTATGATAAAGAGAAAAAAATTTAAGCAAAAATATCTAATATATGACTTCATGTGACAATGTACGCTACAATCTATTCTAGTAGGCTCTACTATGAGAAGAGGGGTACATCTTTTGGTTCCTGGTACCTTACTTGTTTACCTTTCTTTTAGTGATCTTTTCATTTACATTATCATATTTGTTTCATACACTGTTCTTTTCATTCTTCTTATTTCTCTCTCTGCATCAGTGCAAATAAATCATTCCATTCTTCTCTGAATCCTCATGTCATTTCTTATTGCACAATGAAATTATACTGCATCCATATACCATGGTTTCTTCAGCCATTCCTTAGTGTCAATGGGCACCTACTTTGCCCCAAAATGAATATTTTATACATAGAAGATCTTGGTTTCTATGTATAACTTCCTTAAGGTACAGTACCTTTTCCACATAAAACTGTTTTTCCTTCAATAACTGTTTTTCCCAACCTTCTCCTTGCTTTAGGTATAAGGAATGAGGGAAAGAGTAATAGTAGTTCTTGATTTGGTTATATTTCTATTCAACATAGACTGCTGAAGCTTATATGTAATGAAATGCATCTGAAAAGTAAAAATCTCACCTTTCTGAAATCTCCTCCAGTAGCTCCATTAATTTAGCAGCTAAACCAAGACGTCGAAATTCAGGGGCAACTGATAGGGCTGTGACATGACCATGCCACTCCTCTCTGGCTACTGAGCCCTCTGCTTTACCCATAACTGCCAACAAAAGCTGCATTTAGTAACAGAATTATAGCATTGCTTTAAGAATTGTGATAGCATATCTTTCTCCCAAAGAAAACTGACAAGAAATGTTTAAGCTGGTAAAATTTTTGGAGTGTATCTATGCTAGCAGTTACTGATTCAGTTAAAACACTATCCTAGCTACAATGTATTTAGTTCATGCCTCTGATTTTACAATGTAATAAATAACTTTATCCTTAATATCTTACCTGCCCACCAAAAAGAAAACATATTAGTAGAGTATATTGTGTATACTTACTGTAACCCATGAGCTCGCCACCAGGTGCCTCTGCAACTATGAAATACTCAGGCCAGTGAGCTAGATATTGTAAATAAAATGGTATCCCATACTGCAGTGATGTTAAGAAGTATGAAATGTAACTAATAACTGTGGTGGAACATGAAACCTGCTATTAAAAAGTGACTCCATTAAAATATTAAGCTAGGTAGTATTTTCACTGTATCTACACTTTAGACTGGGCACAATATACTACTACATGGTTAACCATTCCAGGTCAATGATATGTTATAAATTCTAAATTTAAAATGTATTTATTATAAATTTTATTGTCCTAAATTAAATAAACAAAATTTCAAAGAAATAACCTGAAAAAAATATAAATCACAGATCCCACCAGGGAATCAAAAGTTCTGGTTAGATTTTAATTTCAATGCTAATTAGTTAAAACCCTACATAAGTCACTTAATAGCTCTATACTTCCATGTGTGAAAAATAAGGACATCTGCTCTTTCCTTATTTAAGTTTCTTCTAAGCACTTGGAAATATGTGTAACAAGTCTGTGGATATAGATATATTCCCAAATGAGTGGAAAACTCAAATAAATGCCAAGGAATTATCTGAGCCACACAGAGTTTAAGTGATTTGACAAGGGTAACTCAGCTATTTATTGTCAAAAGTCTTCAGACTATAAGACTATACTCACACATGTGTATGTATGCATGCATGTGCCTATATGTGTGAGTGTGTGCATGTTCTATATTATAAATGTTAAAATGCTTTTTCCTCAGTAAGCAATGGTGGAAATTTCCCCCTCTACTGGTACAAATGAGCAAAAGCATAAATACAAAGGAGCATACTGCATGCATGCATGCATGCATAAATAAATAACCCTTGCTAAAACAGTATATCAGGTGGAGGAAAATCTTCCAAACTGTCTACAAAGCTGTCCGAATCATTAACCCATCACTTTTTAAAGGATACAGTTTCTGTTAGTGGATCCAGATTGCTAAAAGGAAACCAAAAGATACATTAAAATTAAAAATTTTTTTGCAATTAAATGCAATTAATAGATAGCTAAACAAGACACTAAAATGAAAATATCACAAGGAAAAACATAACTTCCTTCAAGGGTCTTAAATTCTAGTAGGGGAAACATGTAAATAATTAAGTTCATTCAAAATCCATATAGAGTAGAAAAAAGTAAAGCCCTTTCTAAGCCTTAAAGTGCTGTCGAAATGTGAGCAGTCATCCTTGACTCGCCAAGGTGTATCAATTTTGCCTTCACAACACCTCTCCATCTGGCACCATTTCGATGCTCGGACACTGCTACTACCCTGGTCCTGGTTCGGGCTTTTCATCACCTCACAGCAGCTTGCTGGTTGGTCTCCCTGCCACAAGTTTCTCCCCATTCTGGTCCATCCTCCACTCAACTGTCAAAGGGAGTTTTCCTAAAGCTCAGATGAGACATCACTCCACCTACTGAATAAACTACGGTGGCCCCTTATCACTTCCAAGATCAAACATAAAATCCTGTTGGCGTTGAAAGCCCTTCCTGCCTTTCCCCTTTTCTTACACCTTCCTTGCCCCTCGATCCAATGCTACTGGCACAAGACACTTCCAAGTCCGGGCACGTTCACCGGCTCTCCTCACCCATCTGCTTCCTCACTTCCCTGGTTTCTCTCAAGCACCATCTAACATCTCCCCTTCTGTTTATAGGAAGCTCTTCCTGATCCTGGGCTGACCGATTCCTATTTACCCTTATGGTCTGTTGGCACCTCGTTGTTTGCAGGTTGTCTCCCCCCCATTAGACTGCGAACTCCCCCAGGGCAAGGCCTCTCTCTCCCTCGCCTTTCTCTGCATGCCCGGCCCTTGGCACAGAGCCTGGCACGCAGTAGGGGCTTCAGTCGATGTCTAGCAAGATTAAGCTATTAAAGGTGGGGCGCTGCATCACTCGCTCCACCTCACCCAGGAGCTGCCACGAATAACACCTGGCTTCGATTCTGGCAAGGTGCTTCCGGACCTCCACAAGCACCCCGTCCGTCCAGGCCGAGGAGAAGGGCCAGGGGTTTCTCTCAGGACCCAACCACCCCGTGGCACTGCCTGCCCCAGCGCTCGGCACCTCCGCTCCCGCTCGCACTACGAGGGGGCTGGGGCCGATTCACCGATCCCGCCCGGCGTCCGGAACCAGCGCGAGGACACCTGCTCTCCCCTGCTTCTGGGCAGGCTGGGAAGGGTTCGCCCGGCTCGGGCTCCCGTCCGGGCCGGAAACACAGGGACATCCGCGAGGGGCGAGCCCCGAACGCCGCCCTCGCTCTTGCGCTTCACTCACATGTTGTTGAAACGGAACAGGTCGTCACAGGTGAAGGCCCGGAGCGTGGTCATCTCGTCACCCGACCGTCCCGGGCCCGCACTCCCCGCCGGAAGTGAACTTTCCCTTCACTTCCGGCGGGGGCGGAGAGAAGGCGTCTGAGGCCGAGAGGAGGGAAGAAGAGGAGGAGCTAGGAGGGAAACTGTTTCCGGTCTTGTCCCGAGGTTGCTAGGCAACGGTGAGGCTCCCTCTGCGGGGCGGGGCCTGGGGAGCTCGGGCGCCTCTGGGCCTGTTCTTGAAGCCTGAGGCCGCTCTGCCGGATTCCCCCGTACCATGCCAGCCCAGGAGGGTGGACTCCGCTGGGCTCCTCCTAGATCGAAGCGTTTCAGAGAATGAGTACACTTCCTAAGGCGGGGAAAGGAGATGGAGGCGGGGCGGGGGACTCCAAGATGCAGCCCCATCTGTGTGCGCGGGAGAACCGGAGGGCGGGCGTGCCCACGGGTAGCGGGGGAGGGGTCTTCGAGGTTCCGTAGCCCGACTTTGTCATTTTACAGCGGAGGAAACTGGAGTTCGCAAAGACTACGAGAGACCAGAGCCGCCTGTCCAGCTGGGCCAGGAACGTCCTCTCCCGTGTCTGAGGACCCATCAGAAGCAAAATGGGCAATATTCCAAACTTCAGTTGCGTCTTACGGTAGCAAAGACATGTCTCTTTTTATGTGGTTGCTCCCAAAGACCTGTGTTTGACAAGCCATGAGAGTGCCTAGGACTCAGATCATTCAAGGAGCCCCATGAGGGCTGAACCAAAATCATCATCTATGCAAAGGAGCCTTGAGGAGGAGAGACCAGGCTAGCGGGAGGAGAACCAAGAGGAGAGAGTGTCCAGAAGAAGCGGGTGGTCAATGTCAAAGACTGCAGAGAAGTCGAGAGGGATGAGGATTGAGAAAAACCACCGGGTTTGAGGACTAAGAGATCCCTGATAACACTGTAGGGCATACTTTCAGTTGAGGGTTGAAGGTGGAAGCCAGACTGCAAAAGGTGTGGGATGAGATTAAGTGGAGGAAAAGGGTGCCAACAGCTTTCCCCCAGGAGTGTGACTGTGAAAAGAAGGGGAGATAAAGGATGGACTTTGAAGAGAGGATTGGGTCAGGTGAAGGGTTTCTCTCCTTCCTTGCTTTTTAAAAATAAGAGAAATTTGACTTGTTGTTTGGTAGCTAAGAAAGAGCCAGTATGTCAGAGATGAAAAATTAGAGGATATGACTGAGGGCGCAATCTTGCAGAGGAGACAGAAAAAGATAAGACTAAGGGTACAAATAGAGTGACTGGCCTTGTTGAAAAGGAAAGTCATTTCATCAGAATAAAGGAGAAGAAAATGAAGTAGGATGATGAGTTCTGAGGTGTAGAGTAGGGGAGAAAAAGGAGCTAATGGTAAATGGCTTCAATTTTCTCAGTAAAGAGAAAGGTGAGGTCTTCTGTTGAGAAGGGAAGGTGTAGTGATTGTGGGAGGTTTAAGAACAGAAGAGATTTGGAACAGCCCCTGTGGAGAATGTGATAAGTCAGGGATGTGGGGAAGGGATTGCCTTTTGGATATGAGGGAGCATTGAGATTAGATAATAAATTTGCAGGAGACTCAGACTGGTTGATGTGAACACTTCAGAATATGAGTAGGAATTGAAGAAGGAAATGGTAGGAGTAATCTGGGTCATTGTTGGGAAATAGAACAAGGAGGGAGAGGGATTACAGAGTAGAGAACGGTGCTGGGGATGGAAGCTCAATTCCATTCTCGGGCGGGTAAAGGTGGGAACTTCTAAATCTTAGAGTTCTCACGAGGCCCCCCAGGAAATGACTGGGAATCGAGGTGAACCGAGCTATCTCGTCTATTTCCGCCTCTTCCCGTGAGAAACGTGATGGGAGAGAGCTCTCCCCGCCCTCGAGATTGTCCCGGATTGGAGCACACCCATTGTTACCTAACAGGCACCGTATTCAGATGCAAACTATGCGGCTGGAGGGCTTAAGTAGGGTCAGGAAAGCCTGAAAGCTCTCTTGGGTGGAGGGGCCACGTGTGTGGACAGAAGGCTCCGCATTTCCTCTTTCTTCTCTCCCCTCCCCCTCTCTCCCCACTTATACTTCTACTTCCAATCTCTTATTGTAAGATCTTTGCCTCCTTGGGAGATCTTTCTCTCTCCCTCCTAAGGAAGAATTCCCCTGCACTTGTAACTAGACCCTGAAATAAAGCTCAACCCTTGTTCGACTCTGGAACGTCCTTTCTCTCATACGAGCATCCGGTTTGGCCAGCCGAAGACCTCCGATAGAGGTAAGGTAAGACTCGGGTAGCCCTCAGGCCTCTAGGCCTGGCAGAACGGTATACAGTTGAATTCATTACCTTTTGTAGGAGCAAGAGAAAGACACCATGGTGTTATAGATGGCACACTGTACTTGGAGCCAAGAAACCCTGGGTTCAAATCCTGACTTGGACACTTACTAGTTCTGTGACTGTGGGCAAGTCATTTAACCTCTTTGTGCCTTGGGTGTCTTTATTTGTAAAATGAGATAATTGGCATTAGTGATCTTTAAGGGTTCTTCTAGATCTAAATCTATGTTTCCAGAAGGAAAGAAAGTGAATCCAGAATAAGAATAATAGTCTGGGAAAGTACTGAGGGATGCAAGAACTTAGTGAATTCAGGTCACAGAAAGGATAAGCATAGTTTTAGGAGGAGTAGAGCACTGGGAAGATTATAGTCAGACAAAAGAATTTCATAAGTCTTTCTCATCATAGTTAAATACAGGTTAGTGTTTATGAGTTCAAGGGTGTGATCATCCTTTGGTGGCTGAGGTGGCATGTAGATATGTCATGGGAGTTGAGGAAGTTGATAAACTGAGTGGCCAGGATATTTAAGGGCCCATCAATATATACATACTAAAGTTCTCAGTTTAAGGACAGGATTTGGTCAGTAGAGAGGAAGGCTATGACCTAGGCACTGCTCTGCTTGAAAATTCAAGGAAAATGATTTGGTGTCTAGTAGATAAGCACCACCAGGATCAGTATTACCTGCCTAACTCACACTCACAGATTGGGTCCCCAGGGAGGTGACTACCCTCCATTCCAATGTGTGTATATTGAACTCCTAGAATTATAGTGCATGATCCCCTACCAGTGCATTCACGATTAATTAATTGTGTCAGCTAGTTAACACAATTAGCTCAAAGCAATTTATTGAAATGGGTTAGTATAGCTAGGAGTAACCAAATATTTCTTCCCATAAACCTGGAGTACACTGTTCTACAAATATGCATTGTGTCTTAAGGAAGAAGCATGTCAATAAAGTCTGAAAGGATCAAAATCTTAACACCCCATTATCTATGTTACCTGCTCTTTCTTAATTTCATCAAATGGGCTGAGAAGGGAAAGGAAAATGAATAAGCATTTATATAAGAACTACTGTGTGCCAGGCTGAGCATTTTTTTTTTACAAATATTATTTTATTTTATCCTCAACAACCCTGTGATATAAATACTATTATTCTCCCCATTTTACAATTGAGGAAACTGAGGCAAACAAGTTGAGTGACTTGCTCAGCTAGTAATTTAAAAATCATTAAACTTCTTGAAAACAATTATTCAGTGGAGTTTTTTTTAAAGCCTGACCATTACATTTCAAGAAATCATAAATAAAAATTTTCCAGAGCTTTTATAACCAGATGACACAGTAAAGATAGAATCTACCAATCACCTAAAAGAAATCCCAAAAGGAATTCCAGAGCCAAAATACAAAGTGCTACGTCAAAGAAAAAGTACTATAAGAAGTAGTTCAAGTAACTGACAACTATAATTGAGATCTCTTAATAGCCTCTAATATAAACAAGAGATCTTGAAATACAATATCCCAAAAGGCAAAAGATGTGGCTTACAATCAATGAAAATGTACCCTGAAAAGTTGAATATGATCCCATGGGCGTTGGGGAGGTGGGGAAATGGGCCTTCAATGGAAGAAAAACTTTCCAACATTTCTGATGATAAGACCAGAGCTGTCATGTTTTATCACTATACATATTTATAATGGATTTTGTTTTTCTTTCCTTCTCAATGGGTGGAGGAGTGGGAGGAGGAGGAAGAGAATTTGGAAGTGAAAATAAAATGAAGTTAAAAATAACAATCTCCCCCTCTGAAATCCTAGAGACAATGCTATTTACTGTAAAAAGTTAAGTATGGCTTATGACTTGGTCTTCCCAAAGGGAAAGATAAAAAAGAGATACCTAATGCTCAATGAATCAGCTTTTTATTCCTATATAAAAATCAGTAAAAACACAAAAGAATCACAGTGTGCATTGACAGAATAATTAGAACAGAGTTTAGTAATTTGGCATAACTGCTGGTAAAATTTCCTGAGAGTGTGCTATTTAAGCTTCATTGGGACATAAAGTGATTTTGGCAAAGTTAAACATCTTAAATTTCATCTCCTCAGGGTATAGTCTAATCAACTCCTGGGACAAGTTCCCTAGCAAAATGGGCCAAGCTTGTCAATGGCCCTTCTTCAATGTAGATGCTTCCCTTGCTACCAACCTAGACAAAAAAATGCTGCAGTTCAATCACTCCAGTAGATAGTGCTGCTACCGCTTGCAGACCTCCAGACCTTGCAAAACTCATGTGATTACTTACTAAAGGAAAGGAAACATAAAAGAGAAGAAAAAGCAGCTAGAGGTCTATTGATAAATGCCTACTTGATTATACACACAAACACATATTCCAAGTGGAGAATAGCAATGGGATCATGCTTATGTTGGGATAGATAAAAAAAGACTGTTCTGTATCCCACATTGGGAACACATCATCACGTGGAGAGTAGCAGCCAAGAGACCACCCACCAGAGACTGTCTTCATTTAACTCCTCTGAGTCAACAACCAATTTAGGGACTGATGAATCATATGTGTCTGGCATCCCCCAAACTCCCACACAGTCCACCAGAAAAGTCAGAATATATATCTTTATATGGGGTGGAGAAGGGATAAAGAAGGAGGAAAGATGAAAGGGACCTGCTGCAGAGATAATTTATTCTTAATGTGCTTTATAAACATTAAGGTATCACATAAATGTCAATGATTATTTTTCAAAGATTCCTTAAAAGTATACTTTTCTTAATTTGAAGTCAGCATGTTGTAGCCATACTTTGGCTCCATTTTAGATATTTTCTTTGATTTATAAAAACACAAGTCATTCCCCAATTGATAAATGGTTCAAGAATATGAGCAGACAATTTTTAGACAAAGAAACCAAAGCTATCTATCGTCATATGACAAAATGCTCTAAATCACTATTGATTAAAGAAATGCAAATTAGAATAACTCTGAGGCACCACCTCATACCTATCAGATTGTAATATAGCAGAAAAGGAAAATGATAAGTATTGGAGGGGTTGTGGGAAAATTAGGACACATGCACTTTTGGTGAAGTTGTGAACTGATCTAGCAATTCTGGAGAACCATTTGGAACTATTCTCAAAGGGGCATGAAACTTACATACACTTTGATCCAGCAGGACCACTACTAGGTCTATATCCCAAAGAGACTTGGACCTATTTATAGATCCTATTTATATTTATATAAAGGGAAAATGACCTATTTATACAAAAATATTTATAGCAAAAGCAATGCAACCATCCAATACAATTCAAAAGGACTCATGATGAAAAATGTTATCCGTATGCAGAGAAAGAACAAATGGAGTCTGAATACAGACTGAAGCATGCTATTTTTCACTTTATTTTTTCATGGCTTTTGGGGTGGGATCTGTGTCTTCTTTCACAATATGACTGATATGGAACTATGTTTTGTATGATTGCACATATATAACCTATATCAAGTTGCTTATTATAAAGGGGGAAAAGGTATGGAGGAGGGGGAGAAAGAAAATTTGGAACTCAAAAATTTTAAAAATGTTAAAAATTCATTTTACATGTAATTGATAATTTTTTTTTAACAAAAAGCTATTTTCTTTGAGTTATACTCTGAGGTGGAGATATAATGAGCCAGGATACAAGAAAAGCCAAACTTCTCTCTTCAGACTCAATTTGCCACCCCTTCCTGTACCCTCCCTCAGGATGATACTGGGCATTTATCTGGTTCCATGGTGAAACTTTTTTTGGATGGATTAAGTGGCTTGCCCAGGGTCACATAGCTAGTAAGTACCTGAAACCACATTTGAACTCAGATTGTCCTGACTGCAGGGCCAGTGTTCTATCCAATGCGTAACCTAGCTGCCCCAGTGAAACTCTTTTCTAAAAAAGAAACATCTGGGCCATGGGTATCACTTAAAACTGTTTGTATGGAGAAATGTTCTAGCCTGTTAACATTGAGCGTCCTGACTTGTGGTGACTGATTTTGCTGAATGCAAATATGTAGCTTGAAAATGATTAGTCCGTGATTGGTCCAGTTCTCTGTGCCACACATCACTTTTGTCACTCTCACATCCTGCCAGTCTCCTCTCTTGACAGTGATGTAGTCTATTAAATGCCAGTGCTTGCTATAAGGATGCATTCATGACATTTTGTTGTGGTTAGGTAGGTGAGAGTATTGGTGATGAGAAGGTCATGAGATGCACAATTCTTTAGTAGTACCTGACCAATGCTACTGCTCTTTCTGACTCTGTTCCTCCCAAGGACTCCCCGCCATGTCTGATAGCCTGTGCCTACTCTGACATTAAAGTCACCCAGAATTATAAGCTTGTCCTTTTTCATCACATTGATGATGAGGTTCTCCAAGCCTTCATAGAATTTTTGTCTTCATTAAGGTCTTGAAAGCTGTGGATGAGTTTACTTACATAGGCAGTACACTCTCCAGAGCTGTTCATATAGATCAGGCTTGTACAACATACAGCCCACAGGTCCTATGTTGTACAGACCTGCTTTATGCAAATCTTTCAGCAAAATGGACTATGTGAAGTTCCCTTAGGGCAGGTCTGTACAACATACCACCCATAGGCTGTAGAGATGATGAGGGTGATGCACATATTGTCAATTAGCTTAGTGTTTGGGAGACTCCAAAAGAAAGTGTGGGAGAGAAGTATCCAGCTGAATACCAAACTGAAGATCTATAGAACTGTTGTGCTGATTATAATGTTGTATGCCTAGGAAACCTGGACAATCTGTAAGCATCATGCCATGAAGCACTTTCACTTGAATTGTCTCAGGAAGATCCTAAAGATTACAGTTATACTTTCCACACCATGACTTTTCCCATCATGGTATTGATATAGTTCAGCATAAGAAATGAAATGGGAATTTTGGGGAAGTTTTGCTGAAACCAAAGAAGACACACAAAGGCCAGCAGACAACACGGAAAAAGTATTTTAATTTAACATTGACCTACATATAGCCTATGACCAAATACTTAACCCCAATTTTACAATAAGGTACTGTAAACATCCCACAAAAGAAAAAGAAAAATTTTATGTGGATTTTCCAGGTTGCAGGGGCATCATGCCAGTAGATCTGGATAACTGTATCTGACATGATAAGGTACCAGACACTAAGGTCCTCTCTAGAGATGAACTGCCAAGCATTCAAACTCTGTTGCAGAGAACCCAACTCCAGTGGGCTGGCCACATTGTTCAAATGCCAAATTGTTGTTTATACTTTGTTCTCACACAGGATTGTGACATCAGGGAGGTGATGCTGATGAGGGCTGGAAGGGGGAGGGGGTGAAACACCCACTAAGACCAGAGTGTCAGGGGCAGGTTGCCTGGAATGAATTTGCAGACTCAAGCATTGTTGAGGTCAAGGTAAAGATTTATTACACTTTTCAGCAGCAAGAGTTCTTAGGGAACCTGCAACCTTAGAGGGATACAGATAAAGTTTACATAGGATATTCTACATTATAGCATGTGCCAAATATGCTAATTAGGTGTTTTGGGGTGAGATTAAGGAGTGGTTCTTAAAGGAACATGCACTTTTGGTATCCATTGTGCAGGTATTTTACCCAGAGTTCATTGGGAAGTAGTCCAACGTGGTGCTACATGGAGGTGTGGTTGTAGGCCTGAAATATCACTAAGTCAATTAGCAATCAGGATTGACTCAGGAATAACAGGCTGCTCTCATCAATGTCTTGTTAGACAAGATAAATGTAAGGGAGTACATGTATGTCTAAGTCTAGGATACGTATGATTGGTCAGTGAGTAGTAAATGTTGTTATGATCCAGTGCACAGCCCATTCAAACAGTACACAGCTGATTCAGACTAATAAGTTCTATAGGTACAGCTGGCTGCTGTATCAGGAAGAGATATAAGGGTTGTTGCTGGGGCAGGCTGTGTCCTTGGGCTGGAGAGAAACTGTCTGGGTTAGTGTTTTGAGGCTAGGGAGAAATGTGATTTTTAAAGAGAAATGTGATTTTAGAATTGTGCCCCAAGCACATGCACCCAAGCACCCCATCAGTGCCATGACATGCAACTGAACTGGATTTAAGTGAGATAGGGCTGTATAAATATATCAGCCTCACTTTATCCTCTGAACTGATCTGGGTCCAGTGGCAAGATATAGATTAGGGTGAATGGAGATGGCCCAGGATGCAGTGGGAGTCCTTGACCTTTTTAAGCTAAGGCCTTTAATAGGTCTCAGTTTGAATGAGGCAGTGCCCATTCAATGACTCAGACTAGATAAGAAATTAGGCAGAAAATGGCTTCTATTCTGCATACTTACCAAAAATCTTTTAGGGATGCGCTAACATTGTAGTCAGAAGAAGTAGTGTAAGGACGTTGTCAAGGTATCTCTGAAGAACTTTAATACTGACTGTGAAATATGGGAAATGTTAGCACAGAATCATGTAGCATGCTGTGCCCTTGTCAAAGAAGGTGCTGTTCTCCATGAGTAGAGCAGAATCTTAGAAGCACAAAGGAAACATGAGCTGTGCAAATCCAGACCCACTTCCACTTTAAATATACTAACAGCCCACTTGTGCCCCTCTGGACTCATACTCTGATCAACCACAGCTCACAACACTCTCCCACATTATGGTGTCATTGATCTTTGAAAACAAATGATCATCAACAAATAAAATAACTAAAAACATAAAATGACAACCAATGACCTTTTATATTCTCCTGGAAGTTAAGACAACTTTGTGGACAAGCTTTATAGACATTTCACTTTCACCTGAGAACTGTACTGTCCAAATGACTCATAAGGTCCAGATCTACTGTCTAATCAGGCATGACTATTTAATTCTTTCGAATCTTAGCTAACCCTAGCGGTGGTCATCTTTTCCTCCAAGAAGAAATGTAGCTGCAGGAAGTGCCTCCTCCTGGGCATCCAGCACTAATTCAGGAACCCAGAAACTCTCAGAATCCATGAGCTAGCTGCCAAATCTGGAAATGTCTGTTTCTTAAGATTGCTGTTCAGTGACCTGTGCAAAAGGAAGAAAAAAAAAACCAGGAAACAGAAAATGCAGACAAGGGTTTGGGATCCAGTCTCAGGCTCACCTTGACAAGTATTTGTGCTTGCTGCCATTTTGTTCAAGTGGCAGTTACCATTGCTGCTGATTTCTCCTTGCTTTCCATCTCTTGCTGACTGAGTAAACACAATGAGCAGGGATATACCCATTAGACTAAATTTAGAATTTTTTTTACCATCTGCTTAGATTTTGACCTAAGTGAATTTCTGCCTAAGATTTCCCACATTTGATGATTTGATGATGAGGAAGTAGAAAAGGGGAAAAATCTTGGTCTTAATAAAATGTTAATTATTAATTATGATAGAAAGAATCATTTCTCACAATTTCTTCCTTCCAAAACTGCCTGTTCAAATCCTTTGACCATTTATCAGTTGTGTAATGATTCATTTTCTTAGAATTTTGACAAAGTTCTCTATATATTTGAGATATGAGACGTTTATCCTAAAAACTATCTGTAAATCCCCCCCCTCCCTAGTTTTCTGCTTTCCTTCTAATCTTGGCCACATTGATTTTATTTGTAAAAAACAAAACAAAAAAATTTTTTAATTTAATCAGAGGAACACTTTCAAAGCACTCCCTTAAACTCTTTAATTTCTTAAAAAGTATCCCATTCTTCTAAATGACCCAGGTTCCTTCCTTCAAAGACTCCCATTTCCTAAGTGCAGTTTTCCCAGGGAGATTTTAGGAAGCGAACAATGAAGCATGATAAAGGAAAGATTACTGGACTTTCCACTGTAATAGAAAACTTGGGTTTGAGTCCCAATTTTAATATTTACTAATTGTGTGATATCGAGGGCAAGTCATTTAATCCTCAAAAGTCTCAGTTTCATCATCTAATATATATTTGCACTACCTATCGCACAGAGTTGTAAGGATAAGACAAAGTACTATAATGTGAATTATAAGGTGAATTCATACTAATATGAAAGTCTTCTGGTCTTTTTACCTTGTCTCAAAACCTATTACAGGAAGCTTGTTACTAGAAATCTCCACTTGGTAAGATTATCAAAGTGAAGCTTTTCTCTCTGGGACCAAGTAGAATACATTTATTTCTCCTCCTCCTCCTCCTCCTCCTCCTCCTCCTCCTCCTCCTCCTCCTCCTCCTCCTCCTCCTCCTCCTCCTCCTCCTCCTCCTCCTTCTCATCTTCATAGCTGTCATTTATGAAGTACTTTATACATTCGATCTCATTTTATTTTCCCATCAACCCTATTTAATAAATAAGGAAACTAGGGCAGAGAGAGGTAAAGTGACTTACACAGGGTCACACAGATAACAAATGTCTGAGGCCAAATTTGAACTCAGTTCTTCATGACTCCAGGTCCAGTGATAGCTCTATCTGCTATTACATCCAGCTGTTTACATGACAGTTTTCAGGTACTTAAAGATAACTAGAATATACTTGTAATCTTTTTCTTCCTCAGGCTCAACATTCTCATTTCTTTTAATTGATTCTCATAAGGAATGATCTCCAGGCCTTTTTTAAGCATCTTTGTTATTACTTTTATCTATGTTACTTATCAAGGTCCTTCCCCAAATAGGACTCACAGAACTGAACCAAGCACTTCAGATGTAGCCTGATCAGGGCAGATAACATCTTTTAATGCCCTTTTAATAAACAATTAACATCTCAAGTTCCAATTTTCCACTCATATATTGAATTTGATAGAATATTGAACAATTTACGTATGGTAAAATAAATTCCACCTGTCTTTAACAGAACAAAAGAGTTTTAAGTTTCCCTCTCTTTTGATGAAGGGTTTAAATAGAAATGGAAGAATTCCATTACAAAGAGTTTTTGTAGATACATCTATATTATAGCTTTCCATTTTTCTGCTTAGCAAAAGGTCATAATAAGGTCAGGAAGATCATTTCCCAAAAACAGTTTTTTTTAAAGAAATTTTCATCATCCTTATGGTTAATATCTGGTAATTGCGTTGAAGTACAAGAAAAAAAATCTATGTTCTTAGAGTCTCTGTATACAATCTGAGAAAAGAATGGGGGATAAATGGGTTGAGGGGAGATTCCATTTAATTTGCTTCTGGAGAATTTTTTTTTAAGATCAGATTTAGTTCTAAGGTATAGTCAGAAAAGTACTGATAATAAACTTAGCTGAAATTTAAGGGGTAAGTGCTGGAATGAGAGCTCTGTAGATACTGAAAGGACTTTAGTCCAAATTCCTCATTTTATAGAGTTAGGAATCTGAGGCCTTCTGTCAGATTAAGCAACGTGTCCAAGGTAGTAAATGAGGGGATGGAAACATGAATCCAGTACCCTTTTTCACTGCACAGTGCTGTATATTTTACATTTTACATCTTTTAAATGTCAAACTAACTGGTACTACAAATGTTGGATGACATCTAACCTCAACAGTTAAAAAATAATGTTGGTTCTTGAAGAAAAACAGGTTTTTTTGTTTTATTTAAAAAAATTTTTTAACAACATTTTTATTTAAAGTTTTGAGTCCCAAATTCTCTCCTTCCCTCTTTCTCTCCCTGTTTCCCTCCCTGAAATGGTAAGCAATCTAATATAGATTATACATGTAAATCATGTTAAACATTTCCACATTTAGTTATGTTGTGAAAGAAGAATCAGAACAAAAGGGAAAAAACATGAGAAAGAAAAAACAAAAATAAGGAAAGTAGTATACTTCAATCTCCATTCAGACTCCATAGTTCTTTCTCTAGCTGTGGTTAGCATTTTTCATCACAATTTTGAAATTATCTTGGATCATTGTATTGCTGAGAAGACCTAAGTCTATCACAGCTGAGCATCATACGATGTTGCTGTTACGTTGTACAAAGTTCTAGTTCTCTTAACTTCACACAGACTCAGTTCATGAAAGTCTGTTCTGATTTTTCTGAAATCAGCCTGCTCATCATTTCTTACTGAACAAAAATATTCCATTACATTAATATAACACAACTTGTTCAGTCATTCCTCAATTAAGAGACATTCCTTCAATTTCCAATTCTTTGCCACCACAAAAAGAGCTGCTATAAATATTTTTGTACATGTGGGTCCTTTTCCCTTTTTATGATCTTTTTGGGATACAGACCTAGTAGTGGTATTACTGGATCAAAGGGTATGCACAGTTTTATGGTACTTTGGGCATAGTTTCAAATTGTTCTCCAGAATGATTGGATCAGTTCATAACTCCACCAACAGTGCATGAGTGTCTGTTTTTCCACATCGTCACCAACATCCAGCATTGTTCTTTTTTTGTCATATTAGCCACTCTGCATGTCTTTAATCAGTGGTGATTTAGAGCATTTTTTCACGTGACTATAGATAGCTTTTATTTCTTTGAAAACTGCCTGTTCATATCCTTTGACCATTTATCAACTGAATAATGACTTGTATTTTTATAAATTTGATTCAGTTCTCTATACATTTGAGAAATGAGGCCTTTTTTCATTTTAACTACAAGCATTTATTGACGTTTCAAAAAATACAATTTGAATGGAGCAGTAAGACATAACTGTGAATTAAAATGTTAAATATGCAAATTGTGAAGTACCTCTCTAACAGATCACAACTAGACAATTTTCCCCTTTTATAAAATTCCTACATTGCGTCATTTGAGCAGTAAGGTTGATTCATTCCCTCATGAGAAAGTCACTGTCAATTTGCATCTACTTTGCCCCATGTGACCACTTCTTTATCCTACATCTCTTTTTCAGCTGGCATTCTAATTCAGGATAGGCCAGCAAAAGATCCCATGCCTACTTTGATCAGTCTTCTCATGTAAATAAGCAAGCAAGCAGGGAGTTAGGAAAAAGCCAATCCAGGGTAGATACAAAAATAAATTAATTTATACAACAGTTAGCATGGCACAGCCTGATTCAGAGAAGTCTCAAACTGACTTTGGCAGGGAAGTTGCCCTGACTTTTTTCAAGGACCTACAAACCCACCTTAAGTACTATCAGGGACCCACCCTTCCTTTCTGAAGAAACGTATACATATATATAAATATAAATATATAAGCATATATATATACATACATACATATATATATATACATATACATATATGAGGTGCTAAGGAAGCTAGTTAACCTGGAGGGTAATTTTGAAATCTGACCACTAGGTGGCGCTGTGGAGGGTATGTCGAGCCTAGAGTCAGGAAGATATTTTCCTGAGTTCAAATCCAGCCTCAGACCCCTACTTAGCTATGTGATCCCGGGCAAGTCACTTAACCCTGTTTGTCTCAGTTTCCTCATCTGTAAAATGAGCTGGAGAAGGAAATGGTAAATCACTCCAGTATCTTTGCCAAGAAAACCCCAAATAGGGTCATGAATGAAAAAATGACTGAACAACTTTGCAATAACACATTCATCTTTATGGACTTGTAACTTGAATTGTCTATGAATCCAGCACAATCATTTGTAAGTGTCAATTTTAAAGAGAATTAGTGTGCAAAAGCAAGTATTGCTGCAGCTGTTGAGTGGTTCTGGTCCACGCATATCTTTGCTTTTATCAAACTTCAGTTGGTTGGAAGTGAATCAGAGTTCTCATGTATCCAGAGAGGTTTACTCGGTCTTCTCTCTCATGGAAGAAGGCACTGGTGATCTGCTCCCCTAGGGGTTTGATAGCAAGCTCTGGAATCCTCTGGAAGTCTTTCAGTGGTACCATTCTCTCCTTTGTCCAGGCTGGTAAAGTGGCTATAGAGATAGGAGATTTGACTCTGGGAAAAGATAGTTTCTTTTTATTCCTTCAAATTCTTCATCCCTCAATAATGTGGAGACCGATGAGCTCCTTTGGAGGTGGCAGCAGCAATGGGGAAGGGGAGGAGGGAGAGGGGAGAAAAGGACAGGGATCGGGAAGGGAAAGGCCGAAAAACAGTTTTTATATCAGTGAAAGTACTGATCTTCCCTGAAGTACTCATAAATATATTTTGAAAACATTAAAAACTTTGAAATTCCACTAAAAACTCTCACATTTATTCTGAATTTTGGATAAAATACTATTGATTTCAGTTTCATTCCATTGGCTTTTACTCTTAACAGGAAAAGAAATTGTTTTTGTCTCCACTGCAGATTTCCTCTGTATTAGAGATGATTCATGCTACTTTTTGTTTGTTGTCTTATATTGTGTAATTCCTTTTTAGGTGTTGTTGGAAAAAATTACATGCTTTGACCACACTTCATCATAAAACATTTTTCCTGTTCATTGAAACAAAACACCATGTGCTCTTGCTGAGTAAACAGTACTGACCCAGATTCTTTTCCACAGTTGCAAAAATTCTGAATTTATACCAAGGAAACAGCTTGATACTTCACCCATTGTTGTACAGTTTCTTTTGTTCAGATTGTGTATGAGAGCTCTAAGTGCTTCAGCAAAAATATATATTTTGTTAAATCCTAGATAAGTTCTATGGAAGGGAAACAAGGACAGATGGATGCTATGGAACATGGAATTAGTCTGGCAGTTATAAAATAAAAAGATCACTTCTGATTTTAACATGATACCTCAAACCTGAAACTTAATGTAATAGACCATGTTCAGTTGTGCTGTGCAGGGTGCAAGGACTATTTATGAGAAAATCAAAAGGTACCCCTGGCATCGGGATAAGTTTTGACAAACACCACCAAATATTGACTTTCCCCTACTACCTACTATGCTTTATAAAACTATGAGTGCTATGATACTTAGTGTCATTTAAGACCACTTGGGGCAGTTAGGTGGAACAGTGGATGGAATCAGGAAGAGCTGAGTTCAAATCCAGCCAAAGAGCCTTACTAGCTGTGTGACCCTTGTCTAGTCTGTTTGCCTCAGTTTCCTCAACTCTAAAATGGGTATAACAATAGTACCTACCTGGAAGGGTTGTTATCAGGATCAAATGAGATAATATTTGTAAAGCACTTAACACAGTGCCTAAAACATAGTAGGTGCTTAATAAATGCTTATATTTTTCCTTCCTTAAGTAAGAAATACTCTGGGAATGAAGTTCTTTTAGTAATAAGTCAGCCATATATAAAAACATTTTTCCAGAATGTGCTAAGTAATGCTGGCTGGCATTATATGGCCAATTAGTATTCCCACTAATTTACCTATAAAAATAAATACAAACAAATATACATTACCCAGCTTTTTCTATACAACTTCTATTTGTCCTGATATGTAACATACTGATGAATCTATGATCTACTTGATAGGGATACTCCCTCTAAGAATGCAGATCAATTTGGCACCTTCCAATCTTATATAGCTTTCATGCATGTTGACTCATAAATTTGCCACAGGAAGTCCACACACTCCTCAGCAGAAGCTCTTCAGTCTCAGCAATGGGTTCTTGGGCCTCCATGTTATTGTCAGATGAAGAACTCGAGAAGATTCAAAAAAAAGGGACCAGACTGAAATTCTCTCCCTCTTCATCTCTACCTCTTGACTTCCTTGGAGTCTAAGCTAAAATTCCATGGGATCTTTGAAATATTGTGATGCTTATATCCAGCCCTACTGAATAGGGCTCTGTTAAAAAGTTTAAAAACACAAATTATTAATAAAATTCTCAAAAGCTCTGAGCCCCCGGGCAATTTTTGGCTACCAGAACGAAACTGAGCCTTTCCAGCTACTTAGATTCATGGTAATCAATTATATTGACTTTTGTCCTTATCCACACTCTGCTTAAGACTCTAATTTGAGATGCAATTAAAATTACCTTTATCAATAAAATAAAATCCTTAAAATATAACCACAAGACAAATTTAAAGGAATAGGGGAAACACTTAGTAGTAAACAAGGTCATCTTTTTGCACGTGGTAATAAAATAAAAGACGGACCCAGAGAGTGGAGTTACCATTGTTAAGGCACTTAAGGTAGGCACAGTTCACTCACTCTCTACTAGATTCTCTTAAGGTAAAGGAATGAGCCAGGGAAAGAAAAATATTCCAGCCATTACAAAGCTTAGGAGCTCGTTAAAGTATCCTCCATGTTGCTTGCTGCTACTGCTGTTGTCACACCCTGTGCCCCTTGGAGTTTCTCTTCTTTATTGTCTCTTGCAGAACAATTAAAAACTGCCACTGTAGCAGAAAACTCCAGGCTCCAGTTCTGTGATAGCTCTTTCCTTCCCTGGGCTAGGGAAAAATCACAACTTCCAGGATCTTTAGCAACCTCGCCATCTTTGCAAGGCAGCCAGTTTGGGACTCACCTGAGTGACTGTGACATATGCCAGGCAAAGGATCTAATTCATGCAGGAGGGTGGGGTGTGTGCATGTGAAAAGAATATAATTAGAAAGGAGATTTCTCATGTGGTTTTCTCAGGTGTTCTGCTTCCTTCCCTGATGAAGTTCTAGGAGCTGATCAAACCATTGGAAGTGCATCTTGTTATCCATGAATTTTCATCAGGAACTAGAATCCTCCACACTCTAGTTATGTTAGATGGCAGGGAGCCTTCTATCTAGACCAGTATTTCCCAATCAAAACTAAGCCCACGGATGAGTCAAATATATACATTCTCTGCTGTGGTGCCATTTCACTGCCTGTGTTTTAATGTGGTAGCTCAACATCTCAGAGCATGGAAAATTAGGATGATGAAGGGAAAGTGAAGCAACTGAATATATGAAGAGCAAAATATAAGGAGAAGGAGAAGTCTTCTATTTCACTGAGAAGTCAAGATAGGGAAGGGACAAGAGTGTAGCCAGTATAGAGGTGATGGCCTGGGGGGGAGGGGGGAGGAACGGATGTGTGAAGGCATTGGAAGTCATAGTAAGGATAAAGAATAGATTTAGAAGTCATAAGGCAGAGGGGAAAATGGAATGGTAAAATATGATCAAATGAAAAAATTCATGGTTCATAAACATGGAGGAAAAATCTTTGTGGGTGATGACAAGCTAAAAAATTGGACTATGTGTAGTTGAGTTACAATGAAGGAATATGTCATAGGAACTGGGTAGATTAAGAAATGGGGAAGTTGGGATATTTAAGGGGGTATCAATATGCATACTGAAGTCCTTTAGTAAGAGGAGAAGAGTTGGAGTGGAGAGAAAGACTATGAGCCCTAGCTCACTAAGCACTGAAGTCATTGAGGAAGGAATGAAAATGCCCTGTGGATCAGTAGAGCATATCTATCAGAATCTGGTCAATTATCAATTATATCAATTATCTTATCAATTTGATTAGTATGAATTTTAAAGGAGGAAATGTTGTTAAGTGATGGTGGTACAGGAACAGTTTGGAAGCAACAATGGGTACCATTCCTTTTTATGAAGTCCAGGGAGCAGAGTGAGGTTCCTGTGTAAAGAGGTTTCTGTGGCATGGTACAAAAAGTCCAGAGAGTCAGGAGGGCAGCATGAAGAGGAATGAAGACCAGTAAGTAAGAGGGTATGAGTAAAAGTACAAACAGAACTGGAAAAGGTAGACAGAGTTGCACTGGCACTGGGTGGGAGCCAGAAGACAAAAGGAGCAGCTCCACACATTTTCACCAACTATCTCACATGCTTGAAATTCTCTCCCTCCTCATCTCTACTTCTTGACTTCTTTGGAGTTTACTTTCTAGAAGTAGCCATTCCTGATGCCTCTTAACAATAGTTCCTTTCCTCTGAATTACACCTAATTTACCCTGTACTTCTTTTATTTGAACTTGGTTGTTTGCATGTTGTCTTCCCCAGTAAACTGTGAGCAAATTGAGATGAGGAACTGTTTTTACCTTTTAATCTCCAGTGCTTAGTATAGTGACTGGCACCTAGAAGGTGCTTAATAAAAGCTCCTTGACTTAATTTGAAATGTGTTAATTATGGATAAGGCATACCAGAGAGCACATGGAAGGATAGTGAGATCTGGTGTGGAACATTGGGAGGGTAGGCTTGAACAGGATAGGAGTAAAGGAGCAGATAGCTAGGGATGGGGAATGGAGTTTCTACTTCAGTCTAGAATCATTGGAATAAGGAGAGTAAGAGGGTTTGGAAATGTAAGAACTACTGAGGAATGAACTCAAGTGGAGTAGCAAAAATACTACCCATTATTACTTCCAAACTCTTCCTTCACCACCATCACTTAGCAATATTTCCTCCTTTAAAGTTCATACTAATCAAATTGATAACCCAGATCAGATTCTGATAGATATGATCTACTGATCCACAGGGCATTCTCATTCCTTCCTCAATGACTTCAGTGCTTAGAGCTTAGCGGAGAAGGGAGGCATGTGATTAGATTGTTAAAGCTCCTCCCTCTGGAGAGGTAATGAAGTTGTGTCTTGAGAGGCCCAGGCTTCCTCTCTCCCCACAAAAAGCAGGAACAAGTGAAGGCATGGCCTGGCACCATGTCAAAGGAAGAAGGTAGAAGTATGAAGCAGGCCAAGCTGGGGGGTGTCCCTGGTATCACTAGAGAAGGTCCTGGAGAAAAGACAGAGGGCAGAAGAGGGTGGTCAGAATCAGGGGCTGGTATAGGAGTCTCAAGTAAGGTCCTGGGAGTCATGTGACACTGATCTCACCAGCACCTTTTTCTCTCTTCCCATAGCTGACACTAGTAGAAAGCAGTTTGCTTTTACCTGAGAAGGAGTTCAATGGACCTTCCCTGTCCTTCTTCAGGTTACTTCAATTCTCCTTCATATTCTCACAGTTTGGGAAGCATGCTCATCATGTTTCTTTGTAGCAATAACTTTGTAATGATTTCTTTCTTCTCTTCTTTCAGCTATTTTTATTCTTCTATTTGGCTTATTTCTTGTTTTGAGGTATTGAGATAGAGGTTGTCTTGGAGGCATTCTCTTACTCCACCAAGCTGCTGGAAGTCTCCAGTAGTAACTGACAGCATGTGAGTATGAGTGGAGGGGGATGTAGGAATAATCCAGAGTTGGGGTTTGGTAAAACCTAAATAGGACAAAAAGACAAGGGATTTAAGGTTTAAAACACAAGGTCAAGACTAAGAATGAAGAAAAGTGGGGGCAGCTCGGTGACACAGTGGTTGGAGCACCAGTCTGAAGTCAGGAGGACCTGAGTTCAAATGTGACATTAGACAAGAACTAGCTGTGTGACCCTGGGCAAGTCACTTCTTATTGCTTCCAAAAAATAAAAGAAAAATGAGCTCCTATTAGGGTGATGTATTAATTAGGACAAGAAGAAATGGAAATAAAATTAAGAATGAAAAATATGTTTAGGAGAAGTAAGACACATGAAAAAATGGAAACATAGGAAGTCACATTCAAAGAAGAATTTCAGTTAAAAATCATGGATTGTAATTATGAATGATAGTGAGAGCTAAGATGTGACCATAACTATGGTTTCCTGATGTAGAGTTAAGATGGAGGTTATAGGAGTTGAACTGAAACATTATGGTGTTAGAAGATGCATCGCTACATGTAGTGAAGTCACTGAATACGAGACTAGGGTTTGGGCTTGAAATGAAGACTGATCATGTATTATTCCCCTTGAAGAAGGAGGAGAAATAAGCTGGAGGTCAGTGGATGGCTGTGATAAGATTTGTCCTGGGTGATCTAGATCAATGGAGTGAACTTCAAAGGAAGAGAGGTTGATAAGTGATGGTGGGGTGGCAAAAGGATGGTCTGGAAATGGCAGAGAGGATGGTATACCTACTTCTCCTTCTGCTTTTTTGGAGAGCATGAAACACCTGAGCCTGGAAAGGGTGGTGAGGGATGTAGTACATTCCACAGGGAGCTACATTTCCATTAATTGTTGTGTTCATCCTTCGTTGCTGAAGAAGACCGTGCCATTGAAGAAATGATGACGCCTTGCACTTGACTTTGTTTTGAGTGAGGGAGGGCTGTGCAGCTCACCAGCCTCACTTCTCCTCCAGAGCCATCTGAATCCAGTGACCAGATATGCATCAGGATGACTGGAGATGACCCAGAATGCACTGGGAGACCTTGGCCTCTTTAGGCCAAGGTCTATTCAGGTACTCACTTAGGGTGAGGTAATGCTCATTCATTGAACAGGCCTGTTTAAGAAAGGGACAACACCAGGTCCCTGCCTAAGGGCTCTTGTCTGGACTCTCCTGGCTTCTGAGTGATTATCAATAGTAACTGCAGCTATTTCCCTCCCAGCCTGATGTCTTTTCTTTGCCTCATTTCCGTTAATACCAGAAGATGGACAGACTATGAGAAGATATATAAGATAAAGGAAAGTTTGTTAATAATAGAGCTGGAATTGTGAAGGTACAGTGAATAGCCCATGGAGTATGGAGAGGGCCATATAGAGTGGACAAGGAAGAGGTAACAAGAAGAAAGGATTTTGGCCTCAGCATATTGCAACTCAGATCACAAGGATAAAGAGAGGAGCTGAGTATGTCCCCATTATAGGATGGGGAAAAAACAGACAAACAGATAGATAGGTAGATAGACAGACAGACAGACAGATAGATAGATATTATAGATAGATAGATACATACATACATATATACATGATACTTGCAGAATAGGATAACCTTAGAGGAGAAGGCTTGAAATAAGGGGAACATGAAAAGCCTCATGAAGAAGAGGGTATTTGAAATGTCTTGGAAGAAGCCAGGAATGTCAAGAGGCAGAAGTAAGGAGGGAAACCATGTCAAGAATGGGGAAGTCAGCATAAAGAGCCTTAGATGGGAGATGAAGTGTTGTCTATAAGGAACAGCAAAGCAAGTAGGCTAGATTTAGAAGACTGGAAGGGTAGAAAGAGGTAAAGTTGTGGAGAACCTTAGATACTAATCAGAGGACTTTATATCTGATCCTCGAGATAAAAGGGAGCCACTGGAGCTTACTAAGAAAAAGAATACTGTCAAATCTACACTTTAGGAAGATCATTTTGGCAGCTGTGTAGACACAGGATAGAGTGGGGAGACATTTGAGGCAGGGAGACCAATTAAAAGCTGTTGCAGAAGTCTAAGTAAGAGGTGATAAAGGTGTGAACTAGAGTGGTAGTGGTGTGATTGGAAAGAAGGGGGGATGTGGTAAAGGTAGGAATGAGATTTAGTAACTGAATGAATATTTGGGGTGAGAGTGAAAAGTCCAGAATGAAGCTTTGGTAGTGAACAACCTGGATTATGGGTTACCAAAGCTTCATCCTTTCATTCAGTAATGGGAAGATTCAGAGGGAATGGGGTGGGGAGGTTTTGAATTTAAAATGACTCCATGACATTCAATTCAAAGTATCCAGTAAACAAATGAAGAAGTGATTTTAAAACTGAGAAGAGAGACAAGGTCTAGCTATACAGATTTTGGAGTCATCTGTATAGAGATGAAAGTTGAACCCATGATTGCCAATAATATCACCAAAAGAGACAGAAATACATAGAGAAAAGAAAAGGTCCAAGACAGAGTTAGGAACACCCACAATCACAGGGATTAGGAAGGATGAAGACACAGAAAGAGTTTGAAAAGGGGTAGTCAGGTAGACATCCATTTGTCTTTTGGAAAAATATATTCTCCTGTTAGCCCTTAACTTCAGAGTGGGCTACTGCTTTTAATCTGAATGATAGGGATCCATTGCACATTAAGCCCACAGGCATTTATTAAGTACCTACTGTGCCAGGAACTGTACTAAATGCTGGAGATAAAAAGCAGACAAAAAAGGTCCCTGCTGTCAAGGAGAGCTCAGTCTAAAGGAAGAGACAAAATGCAAACCACTTTGTGCAAACAAGTTATATGTGGAATAAATTGGGGGTAGTCTCAAAAGGAAACCTTCCTGTGGAAGGTGAGACTTCAGCTGAGACTTGAAGGAAGCCAGGGAAGCTAGGAGATGAATACAAGGGAGATCAGCATTCCAGGTATGAGGGAGAGCCAGGGAAAGGGCTGCAATTTGGGAGATGAAGCGGTGTGTGTGTGTGTGGAGCAATATGGAAGCCAGAGTCACTGGATTGTAGAGGACAGCAGAGGGAGAAAGATGAAAGATGGGAAAGGTAGGAAGGGGCCAGTTTATGAAGGGCTTTGAGAGACAAGCAGAAGATTTGATCTTAGAGATAACAGGGAATCACTGGAGTTTATTCAATGGTGGGGGAGAGGGGAAGATGACAGTCAGATATTCTCTTTACGAAGGTCAGTTTTTAGGTGAATGGAGCGTGGATTGGAATCAGGAGAGACTTGAAGGCACAAGAGACCAAAGAGCAGGCTATTGCAGTATTTAGGCACAAAGTGATGAGGGACTGGACTGGCGTGGCCTCAGGGTCAGGAAAAGGCACATGCAAGAGATGTTATGAAGGTACAAACACTAGGACTTGGCAATTCATTGGATATGGATGGGGGAGGGTGAGAGTGAGGAGTCAAGGATGACATAAAGTGAGAGGCCCAGATGACTGGGAGGATGGTGGTATCTGCAACAGTACCAGGAAACTTAGCTGTATTTCTTCCAGAAACCATTCACATCTATCTATCTATCTATCTATCTATCTATCTATCTATCTATCTATCTATCATCTATCTATCTATCTACCTATCTATCTATCTATATATACATATTGACATTTGGGATTTTGTATCATTAGCTAATATATGGTAGGAAGAGAGCAGAATTCCGTTGTTTGGATTAATTTGTCTTATTTTAACGTATAACAAAGGTCTCATATTTTAAGAGTGAAGCTGTGTTAGATAAAAGACATGCATTTCCACTTATTGTTTTTTTGATAATTCATTTTAATGTGGTATAGTGGAAAAAGAGCAGGATTTGACATTAGGGGCCTTAGATTCAAACTCTAGCAACTTTGCCCCTTACTGTCGTTATTCCGTTGTTTCAATTGTGCCCAATTCTTTCCGGCCCCATTTGCCATTTCCTTCTCCAGTTCATTTTACAGATGAGGAATCTGAGGCAAACAGGGGTTAAGTGACTTGCCCAGGGTCCCACAGCTAGTGTCTGAGGCCAGATTTGAACTCCTGAAATCTTCCTGACTCCAGGCCTGGCACTGTCCAAAGCACCACCTAGCTGCCACTTACTAGCTATGACCTAATGTCCTTCCTGGTACTTCACTTTTAGCATCTATATGTAGTCCGCAGGTAGAGCTATCTGGCAGGCTTTATGGGTTGAAGGTGAAGGCCCACTCCTTTCTCTGTCAGGGTACTGCTCACTTACCACCCCTCCACCTGCTTCAACCAGATTGTCTTTTAGTAAAGGCCTCTACTCCAACTTTTAGTCAGTGCCTCACAGGGATAAGGAACACACATTAGCTTCTAAACAACAATGAAAGACTGAGGCTCCTCACCTCTGAGAAAAGCTTCCAACTTTTCTCCAAACCTGCTAGGCTATCTTAGTCTATTTAAGACTTCTGCATAGTTTAGGGTAAATAATCTAGGGTAAATCATTTAATATCTCCAGCTACTTAGCAGTTTGAGTTATTAATAATAAAAGTAAAAACTATAAGATTACCTCATCATTTTTACCTGGGGGATGGGGAAAAAAGAATCCTTCAACCCTGGGACTGTCTTTTTACCTTCCCTTGTATCTCCAGAGTTTAGTGCAGTTTCTGAAACATAGTAGGCATTTAGTAAATGCTTACTGACTGATATTTAGACAGAAATTTATCCCTTATTTCTGAAATCATACATCATTTTACTAGCCTTTTGTGATATAGTCCCTCTGTACACAATTCATAATAGATGTGAAGTTTTATGTGAAAAATATCAGAGATTGGGAACAGCTTAAAAGAGATGTTTGGAAGTCAATCTCTGCCATCTGCAGTCAGAGGGAGAAGTTACTGTACTTCCTCAACTTTTTTGCAGATCCCAAGGAGGAGTAACAGTTTAACAAGCTTCTGCCACACCCATCAGTTTTGTTTTTTTTTTTTAAATATGGTTGCAAGGCCTCTGAAGCCAAGTCTGCAGGTCTCTGAACTTGCAGCACAAAATACCTGTCCTTTCTCTGATGTTCTGTAGAAGCCTTGAGGAGAAAGAAAGGGTGCTGTCCTTTGCCACAACCTCATTTTGGGGTTCTGGTTGCTCCAAATAAACATGGATCCCATTGATATATACATTAGATGAAGAAAGCTAATGATCCATAGACTGAAGTCTACCAAAAAGGACATTCCTTCTTTCTTAGAAAGGGATTTGAATTTACTGTTCTCTTGTGAGACAGGTTGTCAGAGGCAGAAGAGGAGGCATTCTCACTATTGTCCACTGGGACCAGGAGTCTCCTGGGTGGAATGCCATTCTTCTGGCTTAGCTGTGGAAATGACAGACATGGACTGGGAAAAGGTGTGTTCTGAACCTAGACCTGGAAACCAAAGTTTTGATCATTGATTTGTTATTTTGGCTTGTGTAGGAGAACTGCCTGTCTGCTGCTCAGTGCATCATCCAGAGAGTATATGTCTCCATGCACTCTCGCTCATCTTTTTCCATCTTCCCTAGTATACCAAGAAAACAATGGGGACTACAAATCCCAGAATTCATGCCATTGGGTTTCAGAAATTTTCAGCTGAGAAAGTATGTTTGAATCCCTAGTTATACGTAAAATGAAGAGTTTGGTCCCTTCCAGCTCCTTAAGATTCCATAATCTTATTTGACCTTCATAATTCTTTGAAAGAAGTGCTAATTATACTCATTTATAAATGAGGAAACTAAGGCTTGAAGAATTTAAGACACTTACTCAGTTAATTATTAAGTGTCTAAGGCAGGGTCTAAATTCATACTCTAACAACTGCTTTTCATATTGCATTTCAGCTATGTGTCTCTTAACCAATTATTCTTCATGGTAGTTCATGGAAAAAAAAAACCAAACACCTAATGTATTTCCATGTGCTACTGGAATTTTCCTGTGTCTCAGCCAACTGACATTCATTTTTGTCTAAAATGGTCTCTAGGAGTTTATTCTCTTTCATTCATATGTTCATGTGCATATTTGTTATGGAAATGCATTTATATTAAATATGAAGCAGTGTGAAATATATATTTGATGTTTAAAATTTCAGATGATTTCTATCAAGTTCTTTTGGGACATTATTGGAAGGAGCTAGCCAGGGTTCTAAAGTTTAAAACTTAATCCTGAAGAAAAGTCTTTGTGTACCTTTATTTTGTACTATTTGTGATTTTTCTGTACAATTGTTTTAACAGTAATGTCTTTGAAAGTAGGAGTATCAGGAAAAGTAAAAGAGGTCCTAACTAAAGAAATAATTTTCAATTGTCATTCTACAAATGAGCTATAAAATAATGGAGAAGAACTTGATAGATAGAGGTAGGATGCCATTGAGTATTTCGGGAATTTTTTCCCCTGAGATTCTCTTCTGGCATTGAAAAAGGGACCACATGGATCATTAAGGCATTCTTCCCTACAACAGTGGGAAGCAGAGATAACCTGGTGGTTCAGTGGATAGCGCACTGGGCATGGAGCCAGGAAGACCTGTGCTCATATCAGGTCTTAAGACATTATTTCTGTGCCTCAGTTTCCTCAACTATGAAATAGGGATAATAGTATTTACCTCTCAGGGTTGTCATGAAGATCAAATGAGATATTTGTAAAACACTTTGCCTATAGTAAGTACTTAATAAAATGCTTGCTTCCATCTTTTCCTCTAGTAGCATCTGAACAAAAAGTCATGAGCTTGAAAGAAATGCATTGGAGGCAAGTTAGTATTTCTGTGAATGAAAACAGTTACCATTTGCCTTTGTCTTCTTGTCTCTCTTGAGTAGGAACTTCCACATTTATACTAAACTGTTTTAAGCAGTTGTTTGGGTTTGACAACATACGTATTATCCAAAATATTCTTCCAGTCTGTGTTCCAATTTCACAACATTTTTCTATTTGGTGATTCATTCCTTACACACACACACACACACACACACACACAAACACACACACACACACACACACACACACACACACACACACACACACACACACACTTCTTTATCCCTTCTAAATTTTCCTGAAGCCTGTTTCCTGGCAATTTGAGAAGTGAGAAATGTCTGCATGGGGGAAAAGTGGAGACAGGTTATGTTGTAATTTTAAAAAAGGAAACGTTGCTCCATGGCAGGCAGATCAAGGAATGAAAGGTCTTGTGATGTTTCCTTCTGCTTACATCATGTTCTCCTGCTTTGGTCTCTCTATTACATTCTATTATCTATCTAAGATTCTTCAGGGCAATTCTTAAAATTCATTAGTTATTTCTTGACTAAATGCTTTAATTCAAGGCAAGGCTATTTCACCTTTGTTTTCTTATGTAAAATAGGAATACAGATAAGAAAACAAATTCTTTTCCAGCTACAACGTTCTGTGATTCCACTCTCCACCTTCTTTATGTTAATGCTTCCTGGATTAGATTTTTTGAATGATAAACATGAATTTATAAATGATAAACATTAATGGTAGAAAAGATGTCATTTCTAATTTGTCCAGAAGAGGGCAGCCCAATGCTAGGTTCTCTAATAAAGGGCCTAAGTGTTGCAAAATACAAGGTGTCCCAAAAGATTTAGGGCAATTTTGGGTTATTAAAACTTTAAAACGACCCTAAGACTTTTTGGGACACCCTGCTTTACAAAAAAAGAAAGGTACATAGTGGAATAATGTTGATTCAGGGCCTGGGGGCTAGGCTTTTCATTTAATTTGTTAAATACTAAGTGTGAACCCTTCAGAGGGTAGAGATATTAGTGGGTGTACGGACAAAAGCCCTTCTGAACATATGCCCTGATTCTGAAATGTTGCTGAGCTATTTGTTCCTGAAAAATAATTTCTGAGATAATATTGACCTTTCATTAGATTTTTTTTTTTCTGATGCAGTTCTGACCATAGATTTCAACCACTCTGGGAACTTCCAGGATACAAAGTTTTTTTTCATTGTTACAGACTGGCAACTCATCCATAATTGAGAGAGTTGTCCAAGGGACTAAGAGGTTGAATGATTTTTCTGTGGTCTCATGGCAACAGTCATATATGTCTATCTGGAAAAGACCTGGAACCCAGGTCTTCCCAACTCCAAGGCCAGCTAGCCCTCACTTCACTACAGCATGCTGCCTCTTTCTGCATATTGTATTTGGATTAATCATGATTTTCTATAATAATGAGTGCAGTGAATAAAATGAGAAATCCTTTTGCATCAGAAGTTTTCCTTGAGCCCCTTCATGCCACATTCCCCAAATTCCATATTTCCCCTGTGTATACATTCTTTGTTTTCTAACCACAAACATTGGAAAGGACTTCTGATCTGTTACACTTGTATGGTGCATAGTTAATGGTATATTGCTAAAGAAAATGAAGCAACCAACAAAATTATTTTTTAAAAAAATGAAATTTCCACACATGACTATTATATAGTATTAAAATGTATTATGTGCAAAATCCATTCTTTGTCATTTACACAAGGGAATACATCACAGAATGTGCTGAAGGTTTCAGATATGTGACAAAACCAATGCAAAAAAAAAAGGTACAGATCCAAGTAATAGACAGCTACAAATTTTTACATGTAGCAGAGCTGTTTCCTTGTAACTACTTGGATTATCCACTGACAGAAGAACCACAATTTACTGCACTCTTACACAGATCTTACAAGCACATGCAAATTTAATTTCAATATATATTTCTGTAACTCAAAGGGATTTTTTCCAATGACTTTCTAGATCGCCCCTTTCCCCTAAACAGCATCAATCGGTACATATCCTTGTTTTCCACTCAGAACAATTTGATGCTGTTAGCTTTGATTTACTGGGAGAGAACATTAGTGTTATCATTGATTTTCTTGGTTGCTTTTTGCAAATTCTTTATGAAAGTAAATCACATTCGAGACAGATATTGCCAAGTCACAATGCATATGTACAGTACTTTAAGCAGACATGATTCCTTCCATCTCCTTCCCCCACATTCTGTAAGGAGCCTGACCAGCAGACTAACATTCATTCCTAGGTTATGTTCTATACATTCTCCCTCTTCCTTTCTCTACATTCAGTTCTTCCATTACTCCCAGCATCACTTGTTGATAAAAAACAAACAAAAACAGAAACAAAAACATACTGTGCATGAACAAAACTCAAGATAACAGTACATCAGACTTATCTACAGGCATTCAGAGGCCAGTGTCAGTGATACAAGTTGCTTAAAGAAACCTAGCAGTCTCTCCTTTAAAAAATTTGTCCAAATGTCCAGTTACAGAAAAGAGGAACTTCTTAATGAAATACTCTAAAACCAGCAAGAGATTTATTTTTTGTATATTAATGTTAAAAATCACATGCATAATTATAGAATATTTTATAGTTACAAAAATATTTTAAAAACCAACCCGGACAGTTTACCTGCAACTGCTATAAAAATTTCTATGAAATATAAAAACGGAGGCTTTTTATAAAAAAAAAATATTAGTTGTAGGAAAGGATGATGCAACCATCCACAGAACTGTGGGAGTTAATTGATGCACTGCATCGGACAGTCTTGTCAAACACCAGCTGGTGAGATCGAGAGAGTACTAGCCTAGGCAACAACAAATTTATCCAGCATATACACATATGCTTAAATCAAAATAAACCTGTCTAAAGGGTAGGTAGAAAATAGACCTCAGGATGCTGTCAAAATCAAGTGTCTGAAGGACACTGAAGGAGAAATCCTAACATTCCAAGAAACTCAGCTTGCTTTGCCTGAATACAGTGTAGCTGGAGGTAACCACAGCTGCCACCACCGTATGTATATTCACAATAAGCACTACTCACAGCTTGGCCACTGAGCAAGAGACTGGAGCCTGCCTTTCCGAAGCTCAGGCATGTGGCTGCCAAGAAAGTGACATTCCCAACAATAACTCATGTGCACTACTGGGAAGAACCCTGCATCCTCCTATGATGTGGAGACGTTTTCTTCTTCATTGTCTGGAAAAATGACTCCATATGGATCACTCTTGATTCGCTTGTAGACAAAATGGAAGACATGAGGTTGTGGCCTACTGTGCAATTCAGCCTTGATTTTCTGGGGGTAAGTATCTTCTGCAAGCTGCTGCCAAGTCTCATCGACGAAAAGAAAGAGGCTGTACTCCTCAGGGTGTTGTACTTTAAACTTCTCAGCACAGAGTTGGCACACATCTTCAGTAGTAATATAGGGCCTCACCAGCAAAGTCTTTCCTGTGCAACCACTGTTAACCTCCTGGAAGGCAACTCGGAGGTAATTCTGTAGCATGAAGAAACAAACAACCAGAAACAAAATCAGGACATACAGAGAATATCGATAGCCCATTTTCTTGGCTCAAATTGTTCAAAGTGATCAATAATCATCAGACTAAGCTATATCATGGGATGTATGTGAAATGAATTTGAATTCATTAAGATGTGCCTGAGACTTTCCTCCTAACCAGGTGAGCAAAGCTTTTTGGAATTTCAGTGTTTGGGGAGAAAAAGTATTTCTAGGCACACTTATGGCCTCAGTTATTTCCCATATTAAAACCTTAATTTGCAAATAGAATCAAGAAATACAGTGAGTCATTTCAAGGCCCTGCTTGGTACTGATCTCCTCACTTGTTAGACACTTGGTGCCCAAGTTATAGGCCTGGGGACCCATTCCTATGCTACTGCTTTTTTTTTTTTTCTAAACTCTTTGCTTCACCGAATTCAAGTGGGGATCTGGGGAAATACGTTTGTAGTTTGTGTATGTTATGGCATAAACTATCATCCGCAAGGCTTCTTAAACTTTTGACCCCTTTGGTGCTTCTCAAACTGTGGGTCACACATTTAAGAAGTTTAAAAACTGCTGAATTCTAGGGACAAAGAAGGTCACGAGTAGCTGTCAAATGTCTCTCTGCACACATACGTATGTATGCTTAAATACATATACCTGGTGTGTTGTATTCAGTTCCCCTTATCCCTTACCTCTCACCTCCTCCTCCCTCAAGACAGCAACAATGATTACTGGCAAATCTGTCAAACACCAAATGTTTATACTTTGAGCTTTGAAACTACTCAATGAGTTGAACACACATTCTCTCTCCTTTGACTCTGTTGATGTTTTAAATCCCCACTCCCACCATCATTTTCTTTCAGCAGTGAATGCACATAAATCACACAAATCAACAAGTACAAGTTTGGAGATTTAACACCACATTATGTATCCTATACTTCAAGTTTATTTCAATTTTGTGTTTTGCCAAGTATTATTTAGTTTACCATAAAATAATTTTTTTACCCTTTCAACTTCCTGGGAGCCTATGGTGATATGAAATTTAAAATAGAGTATTGGCAAATGATTTTAAGAAAAATAAACCCTCTGCATGTGCGTACACACACACACACACACACACACACACACACACACACTCTTTTATCATTTTCACTAGAGGTAAATTATGATAGGGTAGGGCCTTGAGCTGGGCAGTGGTGAGGGGTGGTAGGGGTTGGCAATTATAGTCCTCCAGATGGTTGTATATGTGACATCAGTGAAGCCAAAAGGAGCCTATGTGGGGGAAGCGTGATTCCACAGAATACAAACTGTACATGCAGCTCATGGTGTACTTTACGCTAGAGAAAGCAAGAGTGCAATAAGCCTGACCAGAAGCCTTCTATTATCATTAAATAGAAAGTAACTTGGCCAAGTAAAAACGGGGCAAAAGGACTAGATTTTGGTCTCCATTTTTGCAAATTTCTAGCTCTGGGAATTGAGACAAATATCTTAAAGCTTCCAAAGCCTCAGTTTCTCATCTGCAAAATCAGAACAATAATACCTGTTTTTTCTTCATCATAGGACTGTTGTCACAATCAAATGAGATTGTGAGTTTTTTAAAATAATATAAAATATTATCTGAATATAGAAGTGGCATGCCATAGGGTCTGTAGAGCCGGCCTTTAAGCCAAGAAGACCTAGACTCCATTCTTACTTCTAATCAAGACTGACCTCCTGACCTTGCTCAAGTCACTTTTCCTCTGAGTGCCTCCAGTAACTCTCTAAAACTATAAAATCGCAGAGACTGTGTGGCCCTACGCAGGGCAAGGGGATTTCTTTATTACTCATACTCTCCATCAATGAAATCAGAGAAAAAAAGAGATGAGTAACTGTTCTGTACCATCACCCAGCCAATTTGTTAACATGACAATTTAGAGGTTCTGAAGGCTGAAGTACTGCTTCTGCACTGAATTTTTTCCTTGTTGAGCAGGCTAAATAATCAAAACAGTCATTTTAAGTCTAAAGCTTTACAGTCTCCCAATCATATCGGACTTCTCCAAGCTGAGGATGCTTTTCAATAAATGGTGGGCTCTTCAGCTTCTCCGTCTGCTGTGAAAAACAATTACAGGGAAGAAACACCAGACAGAGTAGCAGCAAAGGCAGGGAATACACATGGGGCAGGAGGAGGCGGGGAGAGGGAGGGAGCTTCACTCAGTTCCTAAGACATATGCCTTCCAATATGTAATCCCAGGAAGAAGAACATATTGCAAGATCTTGAGTGTGTCTAAGTCATCAGACACTTGGAGCATTTCTTTTTGCAGTCCTCAGGGGAAAAGATGTAGCTTTCCTCTTCAAATTCATGTGCCTGTTAAGAAATTTCTAGAAGATAATTCTGGTATTTAACTTGCTGATCTTGCCTATTAAAGGAGAGCCAACTCTGATCAAAACCGAACTCTCAGCTATTTGGAGAGAGATGGAAAGTCTAAAAAAAGAAGGGGAAAAAAAAAGAAGTGGGGCAACAAAGCAGGGAAACATATGGGCAAATCTTTGAGTTCATTTCTATTCCTTGGTCTCACGTAGAAGGAGCAGGGGTCAATACGAATACCAGTGCCTTGGTGAATTCAAAGTAAATCTCAAAGATACAACTAGCCATTTGTACGTTATGTCTACACCTCCATAGCAGATTCAAAGTCCAAAGCACAGCCCCTCTTCCTTCCCCTTCTGGCAATATTAATTCCTCTCTTCCATTTTAATGCCAGTTTCTTACCAGTTTGTTGTTTATCATGAAAAATTCTAAACTAAACAAAAAGCCCAGATATCAGTTTGCTTGTGATAATGGAAAATCCTAAACAGGAGATAGTAAGAAAACCTGAGGAAGGAGGTGTTTCAGGAATTCCCTAAGTCTATTTCCTATCCCAGTTGCTATGGCAGCTGTTACTCCCCCAACATCACTAACATATAAGGAGACTAGTCTAAGGTGTGGGAAGGTGCGGTGAGGAACAATCACAGGGGACGGCCAAAGTGACTAAGTTTTGGTGCTGGCACCTTCAGACACATATCCCCTCCATGATGCGTGGTAGGTGCCTCGCACCCTCAGAGTTTGCTCTTCAGCTAACACCCCAAATGAACCAAATTCTGCCTTGACTTCATTTTTAAGTGAAGCAGACCCAGTATTTTATTTTTAACAAAGAAGGAAAGAGAGAAGTGAAACTCAAGGAGAGAAGGTAGCTTAAAATACTTCTTCCCTCTTGGGCATTTCAACAAAAGCCGGAAACACATGGAATTTAATTTCCAATGTACTGCGAGAGCCAAGCCCTGATTTAACACTGGCTGCCTTCCTAGTGGGTTGAAAATGAGACAGATAAATAATCCATTTTCCTTCTTCACCAGCCCTATACCTGAAAGTCATCCACGGAAGGGACGGTTCTATTCGTTGTTCTCCTCTTATGCCACTGTCTGAGGGTGTCTCTGGTCTCTGAGCTCAGCAGGCGAGCTGCTTGTTCCTCCTGGAAATTCTTTATTAAGGAAAGTGCCCCATAGGCACTGGTCAAGTAATAGCCTCCTGTGAAAGATAGCAATGGATGATTTTTCCAAAGAGTCCTTGGTAATGAAATGATTAAAACTTATCTATGATAAAAATATATAAACTGCAATCAAAATGCGCTCCCCCCCACTTCCTCAACAGTTCTCTTTTACTCTTACAGGAGTTTGCTTCATTGAAAACTGCCTAGCAGAATCAATCGTGACCAAACATTTCTAATGGTCACACAAGCTCCTTTTGGAAGTAGAAATAATAACTTACTCACTGGTTGTGGAATCAGATATTCTCAGAGTTGAAAGGGGTTAGAGAAGCCATCTAGTCTAACCTGGACCCAGGGGTGTGGTGGTTAAGTGTTTTAACAACTGCGTCTACAAAAATTTCCAATATAATTTTAAGTTTAATCAGCATTATAATATTTTCTCCATCATATTCTTAAGTCTAGAAATCAACAAAGCAACAAACCAACCCTTGATTTGTGACATCTGCTGATTTCTTTGGCCTAAATGTTCACACTGAAAGAGCCAGCTGAAGCTGGCTTCAGTAGACACCTATCTATACCTGATCTAAGAGTCACAATGACAGGGCTAAGGCCTTCTCTGCACTCTTATCCTTCACAGAGTCTAGCATGATGCTCTGTCTGCTTGCTTCATTGTACTGTATTTTAAGAAGGTATTTAATAAAATATGTGCTAGAGCATGTATAATTGATATATATTGGCTCGTCTTCTCAAGGGATGGGGCAGGGAGAGTAGGCAGGAAGGAGAGAATTTGGAACTCAAAATTTTTGAAAATGAATGTTAAAGTAAAAAATATATAATTGCAAAATATTTAATGAAATAAAAAAAAAATCTTATTCCCCTGAACTAACTTAAGTCTAGACTTCCCTATTCTGGTGATAGCCCCATTATTGTGGTCACCCAGGCTCAAGACCTCAGCTATTTTTAAGGTCTTTCTTTCCTGTTTCCCTCCCCCTCACACCTAATTTGGTCACCAAATCCCAGCAGTTCTGCCTCCAGAAGCTCTCTCAAAGCTATCCTTTCTTTTCTGTTCTCATTTCCCACTACCCTAGTTTGAGCTCTCATGATCTGTTTCTTGACAATGGTCTCCCTGGCTCCATTACTTACAGACTCCAATCCATCCTGCCTATTTCAGATTCATCTTCCTGAAGACACATTGTACTGTCCTGTATAAAACCTCTCTCTAACTCTATCTATACTTTCCAAATGTACCAACCTTCAAAGGTTTGAAGTCAGGGAATTTGGATTCAAATTCCAGCTTGACTACTGTCTGCTACCTTCATGACCTTTGGTAAGCTACTTAACCTTTCTGGGTCCATTCCCTCATTTCTAAAATGAAGGGCTTGGATGAGATGATCTCTATGGTTTCTTCTAGCTCTAACTTCCCACCTTGTACAGGAAGCCTGTCCAGATTCACCTCAATTCAAGCACCTTCCCTCTGCTGATTATTTCCAGTTTATTTTGTATAGAGCTTGTTTGTGCATAGTGGTTTGCATTTGTCTCCCCCATTAGACTGTGAGCTCCATGAGATCAGGAACTGTCTTCTGCCTTTTCCTAGTGCTCAGCACAGTGCCCAGAGCAAAACAGGTGCTAACTGGTTACTGACTATGTGTCTCTGACCTACAATTCCACTTCTAATATGTTCTATTCCCTTGCATGTACTCGCTGTTCTAGTCACACTGGACCAATTGTCATTCTGTAAGCACTTTCTTGCTTGCTTGTGCCATTCCCTACCTTAGAGTGCTCCTCTTTTCTTCTCTGTCTGCCCATTAAAGTACATCCCCCAAATCCCAGCTGAAATGTCACCTCTTCCATGAAATCATTCCTGATCCTCTGATCTAGAAGTGACTTCTCATTCCTCTTAACTCTTGCAATACTATGCATTTTTTTTCTTATTATATCCTGGCCTGTATCAGTTGAGTTTTTTTTAGGGTTGCCTTGATAGATCACTTTTGTGTAACATTCTAAAATGTATAGCAATTCTGCATGTTGGGTAACATTTTATTTCCACCACTGGGATAAAAGATCTTTGAAGTTGGGGATCCTAACTTATTGCTTTACTCCCCTCCCTAAACTCTAGCATAGTGTCATCTTTAATAAATGCAACAACAGAGCCTGAGCTCCATCTGCTAAAATGACCAGAACAGTGTCCTGCACACAGTAAGTGCTCATGAACAGTGGGTGAAGTGGAAAGGCCACATGGCACAGGCCAAAAAGCTCTAGGAGCCTAGAGGATGAAGAAATGAATGTGGGCTGTAGTAACCAGGAAAGACTGTGGAGAGGGTGGAACCTGAACTAGATCTTGAACTAGACTTAGGGTTTAGGGAAGTCAACAGGGTGGAGAGAAGTTGTTTTTCCCTTAGAAAATGTTTTGTTAAACTTCAAAACTTATATCCAAGGAACAAAGGGGGATAATATAAGAAAAGGAACTAAGTTTAAAAGACTTAAAAACAAAAAAGTTATAATTTCAGCAGAACTACTACCCTGACATTAGAATGTATTTAAAAGGGATTTTTTTCCACATGGTATCTTTTCAATAAAAGTTAAGGCATACTTAATCAGCAGGAAAGAATTGTAGTCTGCTGCCCAACAAGCTAATGAAAGGTTTAGCTTTGCCATACAAAGATTAGGATGAGTAATTCAGGACCAGTGGTCAGCAGCCTTGAGCTCAAGGCTCTATTTTAAAGGAACTCTTGCCGTCTACAGTGGCTTCAACTAACTGCTCCTATACTTTCACCAAAATGAATCAGCCAGGACAAGGCAGGGTAGCAAAAAGGTAGAAAGATAATTAAACGTTACTAGGAGGAAAGATGGGAGAGACAGACCCCAAAGGAACAGGATACACTTTAGTAAAAGCATCCTCTAATTTTCATCTTCTCTTTCCAATTACTTCAACCCCCAATTTGAATACAGAAAAATAAATAAGAGACATGGATGTCCCTAAAAAAGAGAATGGCAATGTCCTTAATGAATTTTTATTTTCTCACACACCACCCCCAACTGCTCAAGAATTTCACTTGACAACAAACATTTTGAAGGCTACCTACTCCATATCCCCTAATTTGGTATTTTATTGTAATAATGAAGTGGCAGAAGGAAATGGAGCCACAAAAATTATTGTGTATTTCTCTTAGTCCCTAAAGACAAATCACATAGCTTTTTCCTGTCCAAAAAGGGAGGGAAGATGAAAACAGTGATCTTCATAATTCGTCCCTGAATTCCTGATTGCAAAGTTACAAGTACTATTTGGGGTTGGGAGAAACAGGTGAAAGCCAGGTCAAGAGGAAGAAAGAGGCTCAGTATTAGCTGGTGGAACAGGAACTGAAGATATTTATTACTACGCCTGAATGGCTGACTTCTGGCTCTCATCCTACTATTAGGGTTAGCAATGGGTGAAGTGAAATAATTAGAAGGAGTAGGAGGGAGGAGTCCCACTGAAACCAAAATCAAAGACTACTCTGAGCTTCAACTGCTTGAATTTGGGGAGAGTGGGAAGGAGCAGGCACATTTTGCAATGAGGACAGATGCTGTTGGCCCTTAAGGGCCTGCTCTATTTTCAGTGGCCCCCAAGTGCTGGTATGATACATTTCCTAGCTACTGTGGAACAATCAATCTCTTTCCTTAACCAACCAAAAGCAAACCTCACTGTTACCAAGAAAAACCTTTTAAAAACCATAGGGACCACTGCATGATTCTGAACAACACATATAGAACTGAAATGGTTAGAGTAGGAAAAGTTACCTATCTGATTTCTGGTCACTTACTAAAGACAATACCAAATCAAGCTTTACTGGTTACAAAACAATGCATTCAGGTTTCAGGAGGTCCCTGTTTTAAACCTTTAAGATACCCCATCAGTGTATAAGTGGAAATCCTATTCTGTCTAGGGAGAGGAGAATATAGGAAGAGAACTGAATGGCCAGGAATATTTCTCCTGGTAGAAATAAGTCATTTACTCTAAAGCAAGGGTTCTTAACCTGGGATATGCGAATGCTTTTTAAAACATTTTTTTCTGATAGCTGTATATCAATATAATTGGTTTGCGTTGTAATTCTATGTATTTTATTTTAGGCATTTAAAAATATTACTGTAAGAAAGTGTATATAGACTTCAGATTACTGAAAAAGTTCCTAACAAAAGATGAAATTAAATACTTGTGCTCTGAAAGATGATCCTAATTTCTTCCTCATATCAAACCCTGTCATTCTCTGATTTTCTGCAGAGTATTTTCCCTTAATACAAAATATAGTAAACCATCATGATTTAAAGAGCACAATCCCAAATGATTTTGTTAACAAGTTTTTACCTTCTCCATGCAACAGTGATGGATCCAACAGCTCCATCATGTACTCAATTTCTGTATCCAGTTCAAGCATGTCACATTGTGCTATTACATAGGTCAACACTGGCAAGAAGTCATCTGCACCATACATCCTCCCTAGTATGGAGAAGGGAGACAAAAAGAAAAATCATTACCAAAGGTCATTTCCCCCTCAAAAAGCATATGATGTGTATTGTTTTTAATAGATTAATGTGCCATTTATGTATATGGTGATGGGTGTTTTGGAAATTCTCTGGGATTATTACACCTACTCACATACCCACTCACATATCCCCCAACACACAGACACACAGACACACTAGTCTATATTCTTATCAGCTACTATTGCAATCCCATACCACAAATTTCATCGTGAGATTCTACAAATGAATTAACATAAAAACATGTGTTTTCCCTCTTCTAGGACTCTCAAATGAAAAGTTTTCTGGACTAACTTAATTCTGTATGATACAAAACATAGCTGAAGGCTCTTTCTGTATATACTATTTCTGTGAACTCTGACATCTTATCACAGTGTCTTGAACACAGTAAGTACTGGATAAATTTGTGTTAAATTGAAGAAGACAAATATTTAGAACTGAAGAGTCGTGTAGATAAACTCCTATATTTTAAAGATGAGGAAACCAAAGCCCAAGGTTACAAAGGTATAAGTAGCAGAATATGGATTTGAACCCACTCTGACTCCAAATACAGTATTCCTTCCAATGCACCAAGATAACTTTATTGATACACTTGATTTGGATAGTAGATATAGATACCTATATAATCTCTAAATATCTTTTCTTTAGAAGATCCCATATTATTATAAAATATTATTAATAACAACTAATACTAGAGAAGCAATTTGGTGTAGTGGATGGAGTGGTTGGTCTAGGAGTCAGGAAGACTTGGCTTCCAATTACACATAGGGCTCTTACTGATTATGTGACCATATGAAAGTCACCTTACCTCTCCAGGCCTGAAATACCTCCTCACAAGTCTTGAGGCTGCTTGTTGGAGTACTGGGTCTGGAGTCAGGAGGAACTGAGTTCCAGATAATTACTATGATCCCAGGCAAGTCAGTTAACCTCTGTTTGCCTTAGCTTTCTCAAACGTAAAATGGTGATAATAGTACCTACCACCCAGGGTTGAGATCCTTTGTAAAGCACTTAACAGTGCTGGCATATAGAGGCCCTTAATAAATACTCATTCTCATCTTTTCTTCTTTCAGTCTACTGACTTATAGATGGGTTATGATTTATGTTCATGGAGATTCTCGAGGATGGCATTTATAAAGTAAGTAATCTCTAAAATGACATTTAATACTTTCAACAACTCCATGTGTTTCACATAATTATTTCCATTTTAAAGATGAGGAAACTAAGGGCCAAGAAATATTATGCTGCTTGCTCAGGGTCACAAAACAAATAGTGACAGAGCCAGAATGCAATCTCTTATTATGTTCTGGCCAAGAATTGCACATTTATGTTTTCTAATGTCATCTGCAGCTTCATTGCTGTCCAATAGTGCTTATGTGCTATTCTGATTAATTTATTGTTATCTCAGTCTCTTGACCCAAGCTCCCAGTGTTACCTTCATCCAACTCTCAGAAGGGTACCTCATATCCTATTTTTCTGAGAAAATGGAGATTATCCATTATAAACTTTCTTATCTCTCCTACTCCATGCCACAAAACCTGTTTATATCTTCACCCCTCCACCCATCCTTCGCTCCATTTTTAGAGGAAAGGGTGGCCCTTCTCCTAGGTAAGGGTAAACCTTCTCTACCTGTGTACCTTCTTCCTGTTACTCTCTAAAATACTTACATTTACTTATCTTCACTTTTCCCCTTTATACCACCTCCTTCCCCATTACCTAAACACATGCCCAGTTCTTTTCTTTACAAAAAAAAAAAAAGATAAAAAATCATAAACCTTCACCTGCCTTCACTATTCCCTCAAAACATGGTCCTATGCCTTTCACTGACAAATTATTGGAGTACTCTATACTCATTGCTTCTGTTTCCTTATAACCAACTTACTTCTCATACTGTGCAACCTAGCTTCTGACTCTACTAATTTACTGCAGTTGGTCTCCCCAAGTTACCCATGTTTTAACTGTTAAACTTAATAACCCTTTTCTTAGTCCTCATCATTTCTGTGGATTTTTCATAGTACTGCTCTTACTTTTCTTCCTGTATACTCTTTCCTTGACTTTCATGATATGAATTTTCTTCTTTTTCTAATTTTCTTCATACCAGACTGACTAATTTGTGTCAGTCTCCTTTACTAGAGCATCGTTCATCTACTATCTCATAAGTGTGTATGCCCCCTAAGCTCAGTTCTCTATTCTTTTCTGTACATTATCTCTCCTGATGATGACATCTTCCCTGATGGATTCAATTTTCGTATTTGTGCAGGTGGCTCCCAAATCTACATATCTATCCCTAATACATCTACTGAACTCTAATTCTACAGTGCTAACTGCCTGCTGGACATCCATGCCTAGGTGTCCTATCAGCCTTCCCACACTAAACATGTCTTAAAATAGACTTATTCCCTCCCACCCCAACCTCATCTCCTTTCAAACCACTATCACTCCAGGGATATAGATTTGTAACCTTGGAACAACCTCTTTCTCTCATTCCCCATATCCAGTCATTTGCCAAATCTTTCCCATTCTGCCTCCAACTATTCACTTCTTTTTCCTTACTCATTTCCGAGGCTATCACCTTAGTTTAGGTCCATATCACCCCTTGCCTGGTCCCCTAATTTCATTCATCCTTCTCTCCATTACACCTTCCAAGTTGTTAAGTCTTCCTAAGTCTGACCATGTCATGGCCTCTGCTAAAACCAAACCAAACTCTTAAATGCTTCTGTATTGCCTACAGTGTCAAATGCACATTCCTCAGACTGTGTTTTAGATTCTCAATAATCTGAATAGAACCATTTCCAGTTTTATTATTTCCTTCTATCAACCAAACTGGACTATCAGCACAAACTTAACATCCTATCTCCTACCTCCATGAATTCACATAACTAGTCTCCATGCCTAAACTACACTATTTCTTTGTCAAACTGAGCTGCTGAATCTCCACAATTAAGAAACCTCTTCTTCCTTAAAGGCTGAGCTCAAGCGCCAGCTTTTCCATGAAGCTATCCCTAATACACCTGAATGAAGTCACCTTGTAATATACTTCTCATATGCATGCTTCCGAATTGTTAGAGCATCCTTCTAATACAGTCCATGGATGTCCCCTATTCCTTCTGCTTAAAGCAACTTAACTATGTAGAAGTTTATAATGATATTTATAATGATATTATGTATGTAAATCAGGGATCCATTGCTTTGTTCTTCTTTACTAATAAGTAAAATGAAGTGTGTCTATTTCTAGGCCCGATGTAAGCAATGTTGGAAAAATCTTCATTTGCCCATTTCCCAACTTTGTAATTCATAGACAATATCTAGTTATTCTGCCACAAGAGAATTAACCAAGAAACAGATGTTTCAGGTACATATCCCTAAGTTCATTATTTCCTATGAAATATATTTGTAGTTCATTTCTTTGAATACTGAGATACACGATTTTGAATAATTAAAACAAATGGTCATTTGACAAAACATTTTACTAAGGCACATTTTGGAAATAATCTAGCTTTGATCTATTATAGTCCTCACCTGAGTTATTCTCCATGACTGTATAAATTAGTTTACAGACTCTCAGCAGCAGCATGACTTTCTTTTCAGGTGAATACATCTTCTGCATAGTCATGAATTTGACTTTGATCTTTTCGACATCCACAAAATCTGGAGTTGGGGCAAACACACCTAGGTCCTGAGGGCTCCTCTGTCGTACCAGCTGCAGGTTCTCTTTTAACTGTTTCCATGAACCATCAGCAGTATGGAAATCCTTTAGCATGGCTTCAACATGGCTCTTCAAAGGTTTCAGAATACACTTGTGCATGGCCTTCTCCAGCACGACATCTGCAGGAAAAAAAAATGCAGAGAAGATCAGCTTCACAGTCTCAAAAAGGAAGAGATGCCACTGTAGGACTCTAGCAAGGAAAGCTGAAACTTTTTTCCATTAATAGGTAGAACTAAACATTCTCACACAGTATTTGTTAATAAAGTAAATGTTTTTAAGTAAATACATTCTAAACGTATTCTTTTTTGTGGGGTTACATGGTGGGATTCCTGACTCCAGTGCCAGTACTCTATTTACTGTGTCACCTCTAAATGTATTTTCAGAGTGAAATGAAAGATGGAAAATACATGCATTTAAAACTTGGATTATACTGGACACTTTTGGGATATATTCTGTTTATAGCCAGTAAGTCCCTGAAAGCAAAAGAGATGATACATTTTTGTTCTCTGTATCATTTTAGAGTTCATGAATATCTCACATAAGACCTTTTCATAATCTCATTAATGCAGTATAACCATACCTACTATTAAGAGTATAAAAACCATATGGTACTGTTTGGACAATCATCCATTTATAACATTGGTCCTTTGGAAATATCTGTTACCTATAATGTTGTTTTACCTAATGCTGTTTCCATGAAACCATTTAACAACATCAGAGAGAGTATGACCATAAAACAGCTCTCTCACTCAGGCAACAGAATGATAATTCTAAAAACATAGTAGGTTTTATATAAAATGCTTATTCCCTTCCCCTACCTCATCCCACCCCAAGTCCCTGGACTCCAAATCTAGCCGTCTTTCTACTATACCATGTGGCCTTCTTAGAGTCTGATTTATATAATTTAAGGAGTTTTAAGTTATAATATTCTATTTTCAACTTGATTCCCCAAGAACAAATTTGTGCCCCAGGCCACAGTATATAAGCCAATAGTATTAATATGAATTATACCCACAAGATCACATGTGACCGTTCTAGCTAGTAACTCTACCACTCGAGAAAGGAAATGGACTAGAAGCTCTGGCTAAGATGTCCAGAGTATCTGTGCTGCTATTCAACTGGCCTCAGCTTTTTGTAAATCCCGTTCCTCAATAAAGTTTGAAGGCAAATGTATTTTATTTTGAAAGTCAGCTTGTTCTTATCTTTCTGGGAATAGCTATTGAAAAATCATAAGCCCCCATATTTGTGAAAGACTAAAAACCATTTTCAAAAATCAGATTTAAAATAATTTGACTGTATTTATTGGACAGTATTAGAAAATAATTTGTTTTTGCTTCAGGAAATGTGAATTTTATCATTTTTGTGGGGAGGGGGGAAAGAAAAACAGATAAGACCACATGAAAATGATGAGAATAATGTTTTTCTCAAATTCTTTCCTCTTGAAAGCACAAAGCCTCACACTTTGATTTTTTCTTATCTCCAGTATCCTGACACCAACATTTGCATTCTGTCAGCGTATTTCAGCCCCCAAAAGGCTCCTTGGCCAAAGTTGTTTGAGGAAATTCTAAACTAACAGAGATGGGACCTAATCAATAGGACTGATAAAGAGATTATAGATAAGGTTTTGTGAAATTGAAACTAACTGACCACAAGGCTAATTTAGGAAACTGCCTCAAAACTTAAGATATTGACCACGGTTATTACTTTTTACTTTTTTAACTTAAGCTCTAGTCTTCTTTGGGTCTCCTGCTTACACTAAGAACATAGTTATTCTTTTCTCCTCCCAGTCTCAGAGGATACCCAACTTGAGAAAAGTACGTCTTTATATTGTAAATCCTAGTGTTTGACATTAAAGATAATCAGTTATAATTTTTTTTTAAAGCCCAAACATTCCTTCTGACTTCCCCTTCCCCCAGTCTGCCCTCTTTTCTATCACACCCCTCCCTTCCCTTATTCCCATCTTCTCTCTTTTCTTGTAGGGCAAGATAGATGTCTATACCGCATTACCTGTATTTCTTATTTCCCAGTTATACGCAAGAACAATTCTCAATACACATTCCTAAAACTTTGAGTTCCAACTTTTCTCCCTTCCTCTTTCCCCACCCATCCCCACTGAGAAGGCAAGTAATTCAATGTATATGTGTAGCTTTGCAAAAAACTTCCATAACAGTCATGTTGTGTAAGACATATTTCCCTCCATCCTATCCTGCCCTCCCATTTATTCTATTTTCTTACCCTATTTTCAAATTTACTTGACAATAATTATTAACAAAAATCGGAACTGTTTTTTAAGGAAAAAGTCATCATAGGGTTGAATAATAACAATGTCTTCTATAGTTAAAAGAAACTGCTTGTTTGTGGTTTTAACGTTAATTCATTCTCATAATGCTAATCATCACATGTTTGGCATATCCAAAATGTTACAATGAAACTAGTAGTTGTAACTTCACAGATATAAATAGATTAAGTCTACAAAAAAATGAAACAAAAATAATTCACTCTAGTTTCAGATTGACTACACTGCTTCTGTATTAATTATAGCCTTGTTTACTTTCAAAAGGGAATTGAAAATATTTTCATAAATGCTTGAAAAGCAATCTAGTTTCTTGTTCATAGTGCTGCTACATCATTTAGTTGTTTTTCAGTCATATCTAATTCTTTGTGACCCACTTTTGGGGTTTTCCTAGCAATGACAGTGAAGTGGTTTGCCATTTCCTTCTCTAGTTCATTTTACAGATGAGGAAACTAAGGCAACCAGAGTTAAGTAACTTACTCAAGGTCACACAGATAGTAAATAAAGCTGGATTTGAACTCAGATCTTCTATCCATTTACTGCTACAGCCTATACTGAAACACTCTTCCATGATTCTTCAGAATGCACAAGACCCAAAAGACCTACTCTCATATAGTATCCTTCTAGTTCTTTCTTTTCTAGAAATCCCTCTCCTGGATTTTTCTTTTTTTGGGGGGGGGGGAGTTATCTAGCTCCCCACTCTACCAAAATTGGCTGTTTCTTGAAAGATGCTGAACTGCCCTTCGTGAGACCTGTCTCCAAACAAAGGGATCCACATATACCCACATCCACACGTGTGAGTGTGTGTATATAAATATATATGTGATATAGTCACATATATATGTATATATGCCCATACTTATTTATAGGCATAACCATATTTGATCCTCAAAACGATCCTTAAAATAGATGTTGGGGATTGTTATCCCCATTTGACAGATAAAGAGACTCCTAAGTCTGAGAGGTTAGGTTACCTGTCTAGGGTCACAAAGCTCATCAGTTTTCTGAGGTGCGATTTGAATGCCTTTCTACCTAACTCCCAAGTCCAACCCTTGATGTATGAAACCAAGTTGCTTCCTACTGTGCACTAAGATGAAGTATATCTTTTCTCAGATAATCATTGTGGAAACTCCTGTAGTTGTGCAGGCCCCTTTAATCATACTCTCTTGCAACTTCCCAGACAAAATTATAATAAAGGTAGGTGTGCACATGTGGGGGCATACATATAATTTTCCTTCTTATCTCCTTTCTGTGCTTGAGGTATAACTATAAAGTAATGAGACTGACAGTCATAGGTCTTATTGCCTCAAGGGATTTGTCTCATTACATTAGTCACCCCAGAAGTTCCAGAACACAAGGGTTCCGTCTGTACTTTCTGCATTTCACAGTCAGTGCACGATGAGCATCCACTAAGGAAGGACACACGTCTTATTAAACATGTTCCATTTGCAGACCTTCATCATCTTAGCAAAATGCCTAATGGCCAACTGAAGAGTTTGTCTTTTTCTTCAGATTAAGACCAATGGTCAGAATTCATTAGTATTTTTATATTAGAGAGGAAAAACCCTATGGTATGATATGGATGAGACAAAACTGAGGATCACTCAACACAAATAGGGCCCAAAACCTAATATTTTGGAAACATGATAATGATCCCACAGGAGATCTGAAAATAATGTTATTCATACAATGTGTTCTTTAAATAGATTTTTACTGGCATCTTTGGCTTTATACTGTTTCTATTCTCCTGCCTCTCTCTCCCAGCTCCTCTTAGAAAGCCATCCTTTACAATAACTTAAAAAAAAAGTGAGGAAGATAAAAACAAATCAGCAAGAAAAATCAACATATTGAAAAATCTGCCATATATGCAATGTTCCACACTTTCAGAGAAGGGTGGGGTGAGTTCAAGCTCACATCCACATGTTAATTAGAGCCTGTTAATTTCTTTGTGTGAACAACTGGACTGATTCTGATTGGACATAGGCTGTTTTTGCAAAAGCTAGTGACAGGCAGGTAGGTACAAATGAAAGTCAGAAACTACTCACTCTGATCTAATAAGGGTGCACAGTAAGTTTTCTATGATCTCTCCCCAGCCCCACCCCCACACCATTTAGGAAACATTCCTAGGAGTTAAAACAACCCAAGAGTTAGCTAATGCAAGAGCAGCTCACCTTCTTGTTGAAGGAGTGATACGATTTTATCTGAAGACTTAAAAGAGTCCAGGCTATGTCTCATAATTGACTCAGTTTACACGAAGACTAAATAGGTCTGGATCTCCTAATAACTAGCATTTATATATTACTTTTAAAGTTTACAAGATGCTTTTCAAACATTATCTTATTTCGTCCTCACAACTCTGAGAGGCAGTTGCTATGACTGTCCCTATTTCACAGATAAGGAAATTGAAACAGAGGTTAAATGACTTGCCTAGGGTCACACAGCCATTTAAGTGTCTGAGGCTGGACCTGCACTTGGGTCTTCCTGATTCCAGGTCCAGCACTTTACTGCCCTACCTAGCTGCCTTTGTTCTTTTCTAGGACCTCATATACTTCTAAGCTCTGCCACCCAACTTAATAATCGTTCATAATTAATCAAAAAAATAAATTAAGGATTATTTAAGTAAGAACTATGTCGTAGGCTGTGGGAATACACAGACAAAGAATGAAATAACCCTAGTCACCAAGACTTAATGTACTTACAACAAATACAAACATAATCACCCACACACTCACACTAAATATAAAGTGAACAAAATAAAGGCGAAGCAGTTAAATCCAAGGAAGCTTGGGAGGGAGGGTGCCAGTGGCTGGGGATGGCAGGTGGTGGTGTCAAGAATCAATGATCACAACACAGTCTGAGGAATAATGAGTAGAAAAAATGACAACAAATCTAGAAACACTCCTTGAAAAAACCAACAACCTTTCAGAACAGTGCATCCGTCTTTATTCTGGAGGGGAGATGTGGAGAACTGTAGGTCCTGTCTTACTTAAATGACACATGGGCTAGTTGTGTTGAATTGACCATTTTCTCTTTCTTTTATTATTGTTGTAAGTGATGGGAATGGGAGGGAACATGCTGGGAAATGTAAGTGACGTAAAAACAAGATAACAGAAACAAAAAACGCATGCCCTGTAATGATAAAAGAATAGTTATTTATTAGTAGTACAAGCTAGGCAACATGGAGTGTCTTGTTTGGCTAATAGCTACAAACTCTTACAGTATCCTTTTCTGCTAAGTAGAAATACTTGTTCTTTAAGCAATGTGGCTAAATTGCCTCACAAGAGAAATATATTTTAGAAATTGGATGTAGGGTTAGAATGCTACACAATTTTATATTTTTAGGCATACTTTGTCTTTCAGGTATATGTGTATACAGAGAGATATATCTGTTTATCTCTCTAACACAAAGTTTCCCTCTCTTAGAGGCAAGGCAGTGAGGTAGCACAGTAGATAGACTGCTAGGCCTGGTGTCAGGAAGACCCAAGTTCAAATCTTGTCTTAGACACTTACTAGCTGTGTGACCCGGGATAAGTAATTTAATCAGCCTTTGTTTCCTCAACTATAAAACAGAGACGATGATAATAATAATACCTACCTCCCAAGGTTGTTGTGATGATCAACTAAGATGTACCTAGCACATCATAGATAGTTTGGCAATTTGTCTCTAATACAAGATCATAGGTTTAGGCCACTAAGACATCTTAGTGGTTATCTAATCTAACTTTATTTTATAGATAAGGAATCTTAAACCCAGGCAGGTAAAGTAATTTGCCTTATCACCTGGCTAAATAAGTAGCAATGCTGAGATTTGTACCTGGATTTTCTGACTATAAATCCAGCCCTTTTCCTACTCACCTTAAAAGAACTGCCTGCGGGTAAATGACCTATCCATGGTCACACACAGCTAGTATGTATTGTAGGCAGCATTTGATGCTAGACCCTTTTCTTAACACCACACTGTCTCTCAGTTCAAAACATAACTATAACAAACTATCAGTAGTGATTTAAATTAGACAGTGGTAAATGGAGCCCACCCAGAAGTGCATGTGTATATGAAAATTGGACGGAAGGACAATGAGTGCCCAGAGATCTGTTCTTTCTGGTCCATAACACAACAAGGAAAATGTATTTGTAATATCTTGGGTATCAAATGCAAAAACAAAGCCTCTACAAACTGAATCAAAAGATCTTCCTCCTCTGGCACCAAGTATATTACCTGCAATAACACCAGAGAACTTAGTTCATTTATCTAGATAACTAAGATATATCACTGGGGGGGAGGGGAGGGGAAGAGAAGGAGAGAGCTATGGTATTTTTGGTATGTGACATGATCATTTATATCAGTAATTCATCATCATCTGTCAAATGCCAGTACTATATTTCATGCCCACCTCTTTCAAAGAAATGAAAATTTGCTGAATACAATAATTTCAGGGATGGAGGGAATGAAACTGACAATGTGACAAATCAAAATTTCAAGAATGCTTCTGAAACAGTTGGAACAATTTTATTATTCTTGAAATAAGATAGAAAAAAATGAGTAGAATGATGAACTAAGTGGGATTTCATTTGCATATAATCATAACAATATCTATCTGCAATGAGTTTTTCTAGCACAAGTCTACCCTTGGAACTTTTGGATTATTAATGTCTGTTAGATTAATAAAACTGAAGATATAACAATATTATAAAAACCCACAGTCACCTAAACTCAAATGCTAGTGCTGTCAAGTAAAAGTAAAAGTAATATTAGTATTAATAATAACAGCTTAGTGCTTTATAAGTACTTCACATATTATTTCATTTTTATCATCTCAACCACTATGTAAGATATGTTGCACAAGGGTTATCATTTTACAGATGACTGAACTAAGGTTAAATGACTTAAATGTCACATTTAGCACTAAAATTCTTCAGATTTCAAATCCAGCTCAATTTCCATCAGATCATGCTATTGATCATACAACTAATCCACTATTGGTTGGGTATGAGCATTGCTTTTTTTTTTTCCAGAGGGTTTGGTGAGTTTCATTTCATTTAGTCACTCTTTCTTACCTGGTCTCCCTTGCCATTACTGGGACACACTTTGGTAATAGCTAGCTGGGTCTAAGGTGAAATTTATGGTGAAGAAATAGTATGATGGAATACAGAAGCATGGAAAGATTGACATGAAATGATGCAAAAAGGAATAAGCAGATACAGTGATGTAAAAACAAAAGATATCTATAAAAACTTATTTTTAAAAATGTCAATTATCATCTTAGCTTGAGCATAGGTAAAAATCAGGAAAAGTGCTATCTACTCCTAATTTTTTGATTCTTTTACATAAAATCTTTGTGAACCAAGTATACACTCTATAGCTATAAATAATTCAACAACTAGAAAGTTATTCCAGGATTATATTTATTCAGCTTTATTTTTGGGGCTCCATATTCTACCATACTGCCAGGGTCCTTGGCACTATTAAGTGATTGTATATCCGAAACTGATATCACTTTATCAACAGAAATAAGCATTGACATCTACTTTGCTCCTGATTCTTAAGGCTCATGGGACCTTTCCATCTGACTTGCAGCTGAAACCTCCCCCATTAGAACGTGAGCTCCCTGACAGCAGAGATCTTTTTTCTTTTCTATTTGTATCCCCAGAGGTTAGCACAGAGCTTTGCACATAGTTAGTTATTAATAAAAGCTTCATTCATTCACTTATTCATACCAGGAAAGGAAAAACAAACTATGGCCTTATTAGAAATGCTTGACTGTTCCTAGACATGAACAGGATTACCAGCTCTGACAAATACAGAATATTTTCTAGGTAGATATTTCATCTCTAAAGGAGGATAGTTTTGGTGGTCACAACTTATTTATTTTGGCTCAAATGGCTTTTTAGAAAAATATTCAGCATTCTGTTAAGTAGGAGAGCATTGACCACCATTAGACACGTGTGTGCTAATCCTGACTCTCTCACAAATTAACTGCAACTCACAATCTCCCTGGATCTCAGTTTCCTCATTTTCATAATTAGGAGAGAGGATCAGATGGCTACTTAAGTCCTTTTCAGCTCTAAAAATATTCTGTGAATCTATGATTCTGATCCTACTTCCCTTTCCCTCACTTCATTAAATTAGGGTTGAGCAACATAGGCTGTGTCTAGACAATTCCGACCAAACCAAAATTTGGTTGGCCTGATTTGCTGTGGTTCTTAACATGGTTGTGTTGCTTGCAACCACTGATTTATACATCAGTGCTGTCCAATAGTCCAGCCTTTGCTGTCTGTAATGAATGTATTACGCTGACTTGGCTACAGGAATCCCGATGGTATGACCACAATAATAATGAACCTTATATCTAAGTAATACCTTATATTTTTCCTGTCATCTCACTGAGTCTTCATTAAAACTCTTCTCTGACAATGGCTGGTCTGCTTATTAGTATCCCCATTTTATAGAAGGAGGGCATTGTGGCTGAAGCCAATGAAACCTCTGTTTTCCCAGTCCGTTCCACTAGATGTGAGAGGGGAGGGGATGCAACCTGCTCATGTTATTTTGGGTAGTGCAGCAAAAAAAAATAACAAGAAAAAAAGCAATAACAGCTTTGCTATCCTTAGCAAGCACCTGTTTTGAACACATTTTGAGGCCGGGAATTCTTCGGATGGTTTGCAAGGTGAAATTATCTGAAGCTCCACTTGGGACATTCTCCATGCCACTTGAGAAGTAAGGGTGGGTGGCAAGAGCAGTCAGCAGGCTACTCGATGGGATTGTTAGGAAGGTCCTACCTTAACAGCTCATGTACATTTTGGGATTGACTAATTATCTCAATGTTTTGGGTCACAAACTTCTTTTGCCATTGCGCTCATCATGAAAAGGTTTTATCTTGGCTAGGTCTTGTCTACTCTTACCTTTCACCTTATTAATAAGTGCAGCATTTTCACTGTGTTTTGGAAGCTGGGCAAGTTTAATTCTTGAAGCAGCAGGCACGTGAACTGCCTGCTTTAATTAAGAAACTAACAAAAACCACCACCCCCACCAAATTGCATAGATTCCTGCTAGGTGCATGCTCTGTAGTTAGACAAAGCTTTAATTTGGTCAGATTAGATAGAACTTTAAAGATGCTTCCCAGGAAATTCAAAGTAAGTTCTCTGTGTATCTGAGGGGAATCTAATACTATAATACTAGGTCTTAAATTAAAGACAGGGTTGCTCCTAAGATAAAAGATCTAGGGCATATTTTCTGCACATACTAACTGTAAGCAGGTAACATTTTGAGTTTCTGCTCTCTACAACACTGACAGTAATGCTTCCAGAGGCAAGGGTTTTGGCTGGTGTTCCCGAGAAGAGCAAGGAAATCAAACAAGGATCAGAGGATCGGGCTGGGGCCTTGATTCCTTTGTAAGGATTTTCTGTGTAGGATGGCTGAATCAGTCTGCCACATAACTCTCTGCTTAGATCAGCCACAAGCTCTTGCTGTTTGCAGGCAGGGTGAAGGAAACTCACCGCTGCGATGCAAACTTCCATGTTTCCTTAAACTGACTCTCCACATAAATTATCCCTGAGAGGGAAGCTTGGGAGGCCTGAAGAAAGAGGATGCTTGTCTAGGTACTGCCCTGCCTTCTTCTTGAATTCTTTCTAAAGAGTCAAGGTAGCAACAGGGCAGCCTCCTTTTTAGCAACTTAGAACACATCATCTTTAACCACACCCTAACAAAGGACAGAACAAATCAAGATCCCAACTAGGTCAAACCACAAGCAGGAAAAAAAAAATCCATAATAACTATGCTTTAATTTCTTTGCATGGAAATCAAGAAGAAACTTTAGTTTCAATAAACAGAACTGCTAAAAAGACCTTGTATGCCACACAATGTCTACTACTTCTTGGAAAAAAACAAAAGACTCTATTAAAGGAAAGGAAAAGAGTTTTACTTTTATGAAATGCCTTATGTTGTTTAGGAGTCCTTTTCCCTGTTGTTGTCCAACAAATGCATTCCATGAAATTAGTACTTTTTGCACATTTAAATGCCACTGCCTCACTGTGGAAAAAAAAAAAAAGCAACCTGCCAATTTCTCAATCACCTTTGAATACCTTGGCTAAAGTTGCCATCAGTAACTCAGCTTTGGAATGAGCTTACAAGGAAAGAATTTCTTCTTCAGAGATGTTTGCCCTTTACATGACTTACAAAACATGCCGCTTACATAGTCAAGGCACAAAAAGGCAGAAGAAAAGGTTCATGCTGCAAAGTTCTTTTGCTTATTTTTGTGCTTAAATTATAACTCTATTTCATTTAGGAAGGGGGATATCTCCTCCCCCTCCAAAGGAAGAGAATCCAGAGAGAGGGAATTCAAGAAATCACTGAATAGGAAGGGGACATTCCAAGAACAGGAAGGCAAATGCAATCACTCAGACCTCAAACTAGATCTTGCTCTTCTTGGAGGCAGAATCACTATTTGACAATGTTCATCAAATGCCCCAGAAGTCTTTAACAGCAAGCAGCATGTACCTTTATCTTATTTCTAAACCTTCAATGTACTGACAGAAAATTTAGGCATCTTTCATTTTTAATATTTTTTGTTGTACTGATTATCTCTGGAAAAAAAGATAACCTATCTAAAATGTCCACAGGGGTTGAGTCCAGCCAGAGGATTATAGTACGTAAAATACAATTTAAAAACAAAAGCAAAGACAGTAAATTCTTACCTATTTGGTCTTCTGGAATCAGTGATTCAATTGGGGGATCCAGTTCTGAGCTCTGAGACAAATAGTTCTTTACTTGAGTCATGAATTGTCGGATGGTCTGTAGCATGTCTGTGCTGGAAACATGACATTCCTTGTTTTCTTGCAGAAAGCTTACATAGTCCTGTACAAGGCACCCAAAATAAGTACGCTTGTCCCGGGACAGTTCAGCAATTTTCTTGATCATCCGCTTCTCAGGGGTCATGAAGGAGCTGAAAACCCCACTCACTTTTCGTAGTTGAGACTTGACAATTTTGGGGAGGACAAATGAACTGCTCCTTTTCTTTTTGGATTTGATGGGGGGTGCCATGCTCTCTTGGTCACTCTCTCCTTCATAGTCTTCCAGGCTGCTGTTGGTATCCCCTTCGTAGCCGAACAGTGGCATGCTCCGGTCAAACTCCAGTGAGTCGGATGAGGAAGTAGATATGCTCATATCGCTTAGTCTCTGCCTGCCTCCATTCCACTGGAGTTGTGAGTCAGAGCTTGTAGGCAGAGTCTTTTTGCAGCCTGCTAGATTCTGCTCAGGCGGGGCATCACCTGGGCTGCCAGCAGTTCCCGACGTAGGCTCTTGGCTAAGACAAGGTCGAATTACTGTCAAAGTCTTTGCATTATTACCATCTCCTTCCAAAGAAGAAGCCTGTTTCTTCAGACGAGGTGGAGGGATTGGGGTTGGTTTCTTTCCCAGCAAATCTACGTTCCCATGTTTGTTATGGTTGACTGTTTCTGGCATACTCGCCTGAGTTTCAGTCCTGGATAGCTGAGGGCTTGTGGGGAGACTATTAATAGATGGTGGTGGGGGTCTGGGTGGGGGAGAGCGAGGACTCTCAGTGCCATTCACTTCTGGAGTTCTTGTACTCTGCCTTTTCAGGCTTCCACTGAGGTCCTGGCTGTGCACTTTTAAGAAAAGCGGATTAATAAAACACAGGGCCCCGTTGGTCTGGCTGCACTCCAACTCTGAAGGCCTTCTGGTTCGTATAGAATGCACTCCATTTATAAGGCAAAGCTGACGCGAAGCTCCACAAACACCGTCTGAGGGGAGAGGCCTATGAGGAGGTGGAGGATTTAGGGGTTTGTTGTCAGCCGGAGAGTTCCAAAAATCTGAAAGTCATTATTGGTTAACACAAGAATGTAAATATAGTGGTTCTTTTGCATATTAAAAAAAAAAAAGGCACAGTGCAGCATAGCAAGCAGCTTTGAAGCATGGGACTTTTTCATTTGGGAACTGGCTTTTTTACTAAATTTCTTACTGGAACTTAGAGAAGGATGCCAAACCCAGCTGCAGGCTCACATTAGGGCTGCAGGGTAGAGCTTTGCACCTATAAAGATTTAAATGTCCTGGACCAACACAAATCATCAACATGACTTTTACGGAGATAAGCAAACTTGAAAAACATAGAAGAATGATGCCATTACAAGTTCAGGCTTGAAACGAACCATAAACTAAGTCCACAGCTTGACTATAAAATGGAATAACTTGCAAAGAAACAGCACCCTTCCCAAATAGCTTTTTTTGCTGCACCCTCAGGCAGATGTAGCTCTAAGCCAAATGATCATGTCCTCACAGTTCTCCTTTAAGTAGAAAGGACAGGCAGCTGGGTATGAGTGATTGTTACACAATTAGTTTGAGGTTTGACATGCTCAGCATTAAAACTCCAAAGAGGAAAAAAAAAATGTGTGTGTGTGTGTGTGTTCATAAGCTTAATCAGGGGAAAAAACCCTAACCTATGGAAAAAAAATGAAAAATTTAAATGCAGATTCAGCCATGTATCTTTGTGGTCTGGTAAATGTTTTTCCCAAATCCTGTAGCCTTCTTGCCACTGCTATAAGCATCCAACATTCATCAGTTGCCTAAGAGGCAAGTGGATGGCTATTTATAGAATTTACACGCTCCATCTTGCCATTTACAATTAGTTCTGTAATATGTATGTTAAGGGAGAAGAGGGACAGATAATAAGCATTCAGTCTGAGTTTTTAGATTTTTAATTTTTCCTTCTCTATACCAAATCTTTCTGTTTTAACCAGGCTGTCATTAAAATGGGTTTGTATATCCAGAGCACAGACTAGTTAGTGGTAGTAGGTAGATGTTATATTGTGGCTAGTGGTGAGAAGCCAACAAAAGACCAGAAGATGAAAAGATTCTGTAGTTGAGGGGTTTGGGCTGGATGATTTCCCAGTCCTCTTAACTCATAAGATGTATATAATATATCAAGAGTTATATGTATGTCCATCTTTACTAATGTTGTCTATCAGATTACCCGCCATACTTCTAAAGAAGCCTGTCTCTTTGGACAGTTTCAAGTATCGTTGAGTGTCTACTTCATCATAAGCTCTGTATCTGGCACCATGGGGAAGTCTGGATATAAAGAAAAGGAAAATCTAGTCTCTGGCCTCCAGGAGGAGCTTTCAATTTAGATAGGGAAATAAATATGCAAGTTAAAAATCTGACAAAACTTATAGATCAATTCCAAAACTGATGGAATTAACATGGGCTAAACAAAATACACATGGGAACACGCTGCTTTAAGGTGGTAATGATATGTCTGCCAGGATCTCCTTTTCTAATCTCATCGTCTAACTCTACAGGATATTCAGTAACTTGTTTGCAGAAAAGTTTTAGGAGGGCAACAAATATCTGTGGCTACCTTCAGACTGTCTTTGAATTATGCATACTGTATATGCTACATTCATACACCACAAATGGAACCTACTTCAAGATACAGTCTTTAGAGTAAAAGAAAATAAAATCCAAGGAGAAAGCTTGCATGTTTAATTTGCCAGGTCAGGTATCAAATCTTTTTTATATTCTAGAAAACCCTGGTTCTTGATTCAATCATTATGATTTGCAAATTGTTGACAAAAGCCAACGGTGGAGAAGTTTTTATTGCACAGTTTTATCCAGTATGTAACTCCCCAAAGCCATGGAGCAAAGAGACTTAACTGGAAACCACAAACCAGGCAAATTTCTGAAAGGACTCACTCAAGGTAGGTCTAGGTAGCATGGAGGAGTGAGGTTGATGTTGGGGAAGGTAGGGGAGGAGAGGGCAAAGCACAGGGGAAGAGGAAGGGAAAGGATCAATGGTACACTGCTGGCAAAAAAATGATGACTTTTCTGCCTAATGGGCAAGAACTGGATTGCCATGGTACCAAGCTGTACCATAGCAGAGGAAGTAGAACAGATGTTACTATATAAACCCATATTGGCATTTTCTTCACAGTGTAGACAAATGCTTTCAAAGCTTTGTGCTTCACTAGAAATAGAAGAACTTGGATTAATGAATTGAGTGAAAATGGAGCCATTCCCTTTGGGGTCAAACCTTGCCCTTTTCCTTAGAAGGTACTATTGAAAAGGAAGGAAACATAGAATGTATAGAAAACCTCATTTCAGAGAAGTCAAAGTCAGCTTACAGAATTGCAATCTATACATCTCTCCACATACGCTGGCAATTTTTGCTGCCTTCTCCTTGCCAAAGTTTGCCAGAGTAGCTAACGAGCAGGCAAACAACATTTGGTCCTTTATCTTCATTTCTTGCTTTTAAGATGGAAAATAAAAATGGCCACAAGGTGGGTGGCACAAGGAAGAACAAAGGAGAAGCTGGGGGATTCAGATGTCTGTGTGTACTTGTATATCTATTCACACATACATATACATATATAGACATACATGTGTATGTATGCCATTGTTTCTCCTACTATAAGTAAGGGTTGTTTTATTCATTGTATTCTTCTCTACAATGCCTACAATAAAGTAGTCACTTGATAAGTCATGCATCCTACAACAGCCCATAGATGCTGATTTTTATCAATTACTTTATGTGACAACAAATATGGCCCAAAATCTGAGGAATGAAGCATACTTACTCAGTCCCAACTGTGCTAGGTCTTCCAGTTCAGCCTCTGTCTTTGCTGTTGAAATGGCATGAGGCAACTTCAGGGTGAATGGTAGGACATCCCTTCATTTTTGAAAAAATGAAAAAAAAATTTGTTATTCTATTTCATTTTTCTCTTAAATTTCCAATGAGGCATTGGATTCTAAGGGGTTTCCTTTTTCTTCTAGTCTTGTTATAACTAACTATTAATGGCAGTGGATCTTAGCATTTCCTGTCACTCATTGTCCCTGTTGCCACATTCAGAGTGGAAGAATCATCTGAAGTTTCATCATTCTCTATAGGGTTATTCCTACCACCAAAAACTCTGGAGGAAAGCAGCAGCTTTTCTGCCAGTTCAAAAGTAAGCCAACTGACCAGAACTGCAGAATATTTATGTATAAATTATGTACATGCAATACTTTCTAATGTCCTTATTTTACAGATGAGGAAAATTGGGACCCCATGAGGTTAAGTAATTTGTCCAGGATCACACAGCTAATTACAGTCTGAACTCTAGCCTGGGTCTTCTGACTCCGGCCTTATTCTTTCCATGCTGCTATATCAAACTGCCTCTCCAATCAATGATTGTTGCAGAACACTAATCTTTAGTGCTAGTGTACAACATGCATTATGGACTTACAATCATAATAATTTGCAAGAAGAAATGGTCCTGACATAGTAGTAGTGGACTCGCAGCTTATGTCACCCTTTCCAACTCTATGAGATGACGCCTTGAAGCCAAATTAGAAACAAGAGAATGTTCCCTTATATAAAGACATTTTCTTTCATTTTCAAAGACGAGTCTTTCCTGGTCACTCCAGATGCCAGAGTCTCCTACATCCCTCCCCACCATTGCCCCCAGAGGTGCTCGCATGTGCTCTCTCTCTCTCACACCACCACCACCTCGTATTTATTTTGTAAATGCTTGCTCTGTATGTGCTTTATATACAGGTCTCTTAGGATAGAATGTAAGAGCTAGGAGTTGTTTCATTTTTGTCTTTTTATACCTAGTAGGTGCTCAATAAATTAGATGTTGACTGATGGACACAAATATATTAGGATCATTAGAGGTTCTTTTTCTACTGGGGAAGCTAGTGGATGCCATAGATAGAGTGCAGGGCTTAGGAGTTAGGAAGGCCTGAGTTTGAATCCTAGCTATGTGATCCTAGACAAGTCAATTACCCGCTCTATGCCTCAGTTTCCTTATCTGTAAAAATAGCAATAATAACAGTATCTACCCATTGGTTGTTAAAAGCAAACACAGTTATTAAAAGGACAAAGTGAGATAACAATGTAAAAAGCTTTGCAAACTCAGGCTGTAAATGTGAATAAAAATGTTACTTTTATTACTTATTTATAAACGTATCCTCTTTGTTCTGGTCACTTGTGAGATTGCCCAGGGTAGATGAGAAGGATGGGATGCATTCCCACAATGCTAATTAACTATGCTAGCATGTCCAGACAAATCACTGACATTATCTTAAAAGAGAGGGCCCCAAACCTGAACCTTCCCCAGTGAATCCATTTCTTGGCTTTCAAGATTTGTGCCAGGGAAGAACACAATTTCTTGGCTTTAATGTATGATGAGTTTCCCTTTACAAAAATATTGTAAGCATACTGCTTCTTATTCAGAGTCAAGGCAGCTAGAGTTTTAGGGAGCGCCTGATTAGGCAGTCACAAAGCCTGGGGCGCTTGGCACTCTGGCCCTTGGTGCTTTTAACAATGAAAAATAAATTAGTAAAACGACAAAAGAATAAATATGATCAGACTGAATATTTCCATATAAGAATCATATGACTGAGCCAGAAGGAACCTTAGAGATCATCTGGTCCAGTCGTCTAATTTAATGGACACCCACAGAAAGGACAGGACTCACCCAAGCTGATAAAGTTCATAAGTCACAGTGCCTCTAATCAAACAAAACAAAACAAAAAACCTCACTGGGTCTAGTATTAGGCCTGTATCTGAGTGATCATGGTCAGGGGTCTTTCATCACAATTTTGCATTGCCAGTTTCACAAAGCTGTTGTATAAATGTAGTAAAATCTTATAAACTAGGGAAACTTCTTTAATAGGATCCAGTCCTTAGAAGACCTTCTATCTATTCTAAGTCCTTCTCTACCCTTTTATTTCCTTTACACCAGGGGCTTCTTTGAAAAAAAAATTGGCAATTGTATTTTGAAATAATTGGTTTCCTTCATAATCCTACTTATCTTCTTTTTCTGTATTTAAAAAGGGGCACATAGGTTTCACTAGACTGTGAAAGGTTAAGAGGCCCTACTTTAAACCAAGACTTGTTACAATATTTAACTTTTATGAGCACTATTTTTGCTCTCCAGGTAAGTCTAGAACAGAAAAGGATGAGTTAGATGGAGGTAACAATCACTTCTACTGATCCCGACATAAATCTGAACTTCAAATATCAGCTTAGACAAATATGTGGGTAACCTAGGTTTTAAAAAAAATCATGATATTCATTTAAATCTTATAACTCTTTCAATGTAGTACTTGGAACATCACGTGATATTGCTCTAGTTTCTCTTAATAACTTATGTCTTAACTGGAAACTACACCAGTCTCTCCTAGGCTGAAACTTATTAATCAATCGACCAATCAGTAGCCCTCTATTAAGCACTTAGTATGTGCCAGACCCTAGGAATAAAAACAAAAATTAAATAATCTCTACCTTCAAGAAGATTACATTTTATCAGGGGAAAACTCATACTTACAAGTAAATAAGAGATTAAATTAAATTTTTTGAGTTGGGGGGGCAATGTCCAGGTGAGGTAGAATCATAAAAGGTGCTAGTTAGGAGGTGGCAATTGAGCTGAGTTTTGAAGGAAGCTAAGGCTTCCATGCCTTTTCACTGGTTGTGCCCAAGGCCTGGAATTTATTTACTCCTCATCAGTATCCCTAATTTCATTTAAGAATAAGTTTAAGTGTCACCTCTTACATGAACCCTTTTCTGATCTCCCTGAAATCTGTTAGTCTATTCCTCCACACTCCTTCCCATTATTTACCTTGGAGTCACTTATAAATCTATTTTAATAGTAATCTTCCCGAGGGCAGGGACTCTAGTTTTTGGCTTTGTATAGAACAAAGAGCTTAATATAAGCTTGTTGGCTAATTGACTGAATACAAACCAATTAAAATATTTCCAAATATATTCCTTCCCCTTCCCCAACCTGTTTTGTTTTTTTACCAAGACTAGAAACTCAAACACTTACTATCAAGTAATCAAATAATAAGTGAGAAGCTTGCAGTATGAAGGAAGAAATCACAAACCCCAAGTATCTGTGTTTTTAACAGGATTGCAGTCCAAATCAATCCCACAAGCATTTTTAAAACTACTACCAGCAAGCTACTAAACTGGGAGAAACAATCCAGATGACATTCTACTGTATAATAGTAACTTACATTGATAAGCCATTTCAAAGTTTGTAAAGGGCTTTACATTCATTATCTCAAGCATCACAACAACTTTTGTGAAGTAGGTTCTACAGGTAGGATCATTCTCATTTTACAGATGAGGGATCTGAGGCTCAGAGAGATCAGGCATTTTGCTTATGGTCAGCTAGTAAGTGTTAGGGAAAGGATTTGAACAGGGATCTTTTTTAAAAAATTTATTTATTTTTAGCTTTCAACATTCACTTCAATAAGTTTTAAGCTTTTTCCATCTCCTTCTCCTCCCCCCTCCCCAAGACAGTGTGCAATCTAATATAGGCTCTATGTATACATTCTTATTAAATGTATTTTCACATCAGTCATGTTGTACAGAAGAATCAGAACGAATGGTGGGAACGATGAGAAAGAAAAAACAAAACAAAAAAAAGAGCAAATAGTATGCTTTGATCTGCATTCATACATTCTCTGGATGTGGATGACATTTTCCATAATGAATCTTTTTTAGTTGTTTTAGGTCCTTGCATTGCTGAGAAAAGCTAAGTCTATCAAAGTCAGTCATCTCATAATGTGGCTGTTACTGTGTACAACGTTCTCCTGGTTCTGCTCACGTTATTCAGCATCAGTTTGTATAAGTCTTTCCAGGTTTTTCTGAAGTCTGCCAGCTCATCATTTCTTACAGCACAATAGTGAACAGGGATCTTTTTTGATGCTAAGTCCAATAATACTACCTAATACACTAAGCTACCACTTTTTAAAAACTGCCCCTTTACATCATCTCAATGTCTTAAGTTTGCCAAGAGTAAACTCCTGAAGGAATAGATAATATCTTTGATGTGTCATTATAAAATGAAAGCTAAATTGTTGTTCTGTGATGTGTAATAACCTTTTGTGGTAGGAACAACATCTCCCATGTAGTCTAGGTTAGTTTTTCCTTAAAGGTATTGCAACAGAGACTTAATTGGTTCAGGGGCTAAGCCTTAGGCTAGTGGCGTAAGAACAAAGATAATGGGGAGGAGACAGCTGTTGATTCCCCTCAGTCTTAACCTGCATTCCCGCATGGCCAACCAAAGGGCAGCAGAGAATGCTATGCTTGATTGGATCAAGACTGTCTCCTTTTATAGAGTCTCCTTTCCATAATATGGCTAAGTAAACCTTTTATTAACTACTAGAGGATCTGGGATTTCAAAAAATCACAACCAATGTTCCTTGGTAACTTAAAGCATCACATGGTATGGTTCGAGTGTCTCTCAATAATTTATACCTTAACAAGAAACTACACCTACTTCTCCTAGGCCAAAATTTCATTCCACTTCCAAATTTTAAGCACAAGACAAGCCTGAAATAGGCATGGCCTACATACATACATACATACATGTATATATAGATGTATGTATGTGCACACACACATGCTTTATACACATATACACACACTATACACATATAACAAAAAACCTATCAATATACTTAATCGGAAGGTTCACACCAGTCAGCCCTCAGCTCTGACCCAAAAGGCAAAGACAGGGGGGCACAATGGATAGAGAGCTGGGCTTGGAATGAAGAAGATCTGGCTGCAAATCCAGCCTCAGACAGTTACTGTGTGACCAGCACCAAGTAATTTAACCTCTGTTTATCAGTTTCCTCAGCTGTAAAACGGAGATAACAGTAGTATCCACCTCACAAGGTTGTTACAAGGTTCAAATGTAAAGTGCTTAGCACAGAGTCAGGCACATAGTAAGTACTATATGAAGGCTCATTTACTTCCTCATTTAAATATAACTGGCATGAATTAAAACTTTATAAAGGGCAAGGCTTTTAAAAATCCTGCCCATCTTTTAGGAGGGCGTCAGTGTTTGCTGGGTGTTTACTAAGTCTCATCATGTCACTGACTATGTAGCTCAGTGACCTAAAACTTAATATAATTCTAAGACAGAAGCAATTTATTTCCTTCTCTCTGGAATAATCTGGTCCCAACGGCGTTTGACAGAGCACTGACGCTGAAGGAAAATTTGAATTCAGATCTTCCCTCAGACACTTACTGAATGACCTCAGCCTAGTCACTGAATTTCATTCTCCTTGTCTCAAGGACCTCATCTGTGAAAGGGAGTGAGGAGGTAGTAACAGAACCTGCATCACAGGGTTGTTGTGAGGATCAAATGGGATAATATGTAAACATCTGGTAAACCTGAAAGCACTATACAAATATGGGTCATTATTATTTACTACTATGAGGAATTACTACTGAGAAATAAGCTTCTCTTCACCTTGACCCCAATTAATCACTACTCTAGTATGAGGCAACCTGCCCATAATTGAAATTCTATTCCATGGTAACCCAAATTCACTCTCAACATCTGCATGCATTCTTCATGCTGGTCCTTATTGTCTATCAAGCCACAAAAAATAAAGTCAAGATGAGTTCCGCATCATGAAGAGTTTTGCATCACTCTGGATGAATGTGCTAGGGAACAAATGTTTAAAAAAGAGACCCCTCCCTACCTTGCCACTAAAAAATGCTCCCAAACTCTGGGCCTTAATTTTCTCACCTATAATATGAAGCAGTTGCATTAGATGTCTTTAAGATACCTTCCCACTTGAAATACCTTGATCTATCAACTCAAGCTCTTAACCAGTTGGTATTCTGACTTAGATAATGGGTGATATAAGTAGTTCTAAAAGCTTTCTGGTTAAGAGAGAAATATGAGAAAAAAGAAGTAACAAACATCAAAATTCCCCTAAAGTACAACCACATTTGAAGAATGATTTCCATCTTTTAACAGTATTCGAAAAAGGATCAGGGACTTTTAAACATACATCTTGATATCATTCATTCCAATCTCCTGTGGATTTCCTGCCTTTTGGTTCTTGTGGATAAAATTAAAGAAGGCTTAGAGTGATGGAAAGTCCCTTATGAAGGAATCATATTAGGAATTTACATTTTAGGAAGCCCAGGGAGAACAATTTAGTTTCTAGTTGGAACTGGTCAGACTTTCTTATTAGTCAGACTTATATTTATAATGACTTCTACTGGCATTTAACATGTTTGAACAGCTGTTACCCTAACCTGTTTAATAACCAGGCAATGCTCAAGGAGTGTGTCTCACATACATGGCAGTCTGACTGATGCTACTCGTGACCATGAGGGATGAGGAGAGTCTTACCTGCTAATGCAGTAGAAAGCAATGAGCCTGAATAAATCTGCAAAACTGATCCCAGAGCCTTCCAAGGAAAAAGCTAAAAAGAGAGATGAAAGAAACTAGGTCAGTCCCCCAAAGTGCACCCTAAAAATGGGAAAGGCTAACACACAAAAGCCCTCTAAATGTTGTACCCTGTAAAAAAGACTCCTTTTGCCATCTTCAACAAACTACTGTTTAATTTAATCGAAACCAACTGAGGGACTATGTGTGTCAGCCAGAAACAGACTAGAGAATATCTGGCCACATGAAGTTCCGGCCTTCCATTCCAAGCACATGTTCTAATGCTTGGTAAACAGATCAAAACAGATTCAATTGCACAACTTTTTACTAACAAAACAAGACTGAGGCAGAGATGGAAAGATGGGGTAGAGGGAGGAGCTGACCAAGGTCAAAAGAAGATGATAGAGAACATACCAAGCCCCTCCACTCTTTCTGAGAGGGCTGCTTGGTAATGCTTCTCAAAGACCATTTCAGAAGGGCCAAAAATGCCCCAAGTTTTGTGAAAGCTCTTGGGACATCAAAAAAGCTTTGAAGAAGCAGTTATCTGATGAACTCAGTGAGAATGACTCAAGACACCCACATATTTAATTTGTCTTCAAAACAGAGGCATTTCCATGTTACTGGAAAAAGTCTGAAATCTAATTGAATCCAAGATGGATCACAGGATTATACAGTCTGATCAAAGATTTGGAAGCAACCTCAGAAATCGTTTAGCACCTCCATTTTACAGATGAGTTGAGAAAGGCAGTGAGGGGGTTTAGGTCCTAGGAAATCACATTACCCAGATTATATGTTGCAAAATAATACTCTTTGACAACATTTCCTTTTCACAGAAAACATCTTTCATTTAAGCAATAGCAAAGAACCATATGGAGATCGAGTTGTGGTGGGTAAAACTATTTGGGCATAGGGTTGGGAGGAGGTAGAAATAGCACACAACTACTCGGGACAAATGCTTGCCTTGTGCAGATCATTTTATTCCTCTGAAAATTATCCTATTATTCTTCTAGAGAAGCCTGGGAGATAGTGACTAGGAAACTGCCCCTTCCCCAACAATGTTCCAAATAACCAAAAGCAATTTATATCATAGCCCTTTATAAAGAGTTACAAGAGCCTCTCCAAATTTTTTTGTTGCATTAAGTGTTTAGAAATACAAAATATTGCTTAAAATAGGTAGATTGTCAACTTGACTTGGAAATATGTTTTGTAATGAAAATATTTTGGTTGTCATGGTGTTTGAGAGCCAGCTCAAATCTTTCTCACTCTCCAAACACCCAACATTCTTCAATGGGCCATCTGGGAGACCAAATTTCAAAGAATCCAGTCTAGGAGGACTAAGGTTGAGAGAGGTGACTTTTGTCTCCCCCAAACAGAATACCCAAATAAAATGCTTGCTCTTGAGGATCTGTCCACAGGGACTCTGGGATAGCCTGTTATAGAAGAAGTAACATCTTACTGTTTTCAGAGTTGTGGTCACATGGTCACTAAGACTGTAACTAGTTACCCCAGTGACCATGAACTTGTATAACTAAGTAATGTTTTCATCTCTAAAGATGAAGTAAATAAAGTGGAAGTTTGTGAGTTGCGTCTTTTGCTTTCCTTCCTTCTACTCCAAGTGTTTATTCACCCTCTGACCCTTAGAGAAGATCAACTTCTGATAAACTAATCCATAAAGGTATTAATGACTTAACATGTTTGTTACTCTTGTAGGGATATTTACATTTTAATAGAAGGGCACAGAAAAGGTAAAATACACTTTTGCCAAAGAGATGAATCTCCAGTGATGGGGCTGGGGGGCACTTTGGGACTTCCATGTGGATTGCAGGAAAAAAATAATTTGTGGCATGAGATCTTCTAAAGTAAGGGTTCATTAACCCTTTTTGTTGTCACAGATCTCTTTTGCAAACCTATGGAGCCCCTTCTCAGAATAATATTTTTAAATACGTAAAAGAAAATAGGGTTACAAAAGAAACTAATTGTACTGAAATAGTTATCAAAATATATTTTTTAAAAATGTTCACAGACCCTAGGTTAATAAACTCTGTAGACAGTTTTCAAATTACAACACATAAAGTAGGCCCTGGTTATCCTGGATCTATGTTGCTTTTAGAACAGGATAGAACTAAGAGAGCTGGCCATTTCCAGGGATGATTCAACCTGATCAAACCCTAATCAACCTGATCAAACCCTTGGGGAAGTGTCATGGAGTACATTGCTGTTCCACTTTGTGCTGTATAAACCTAGTTTGGAAAAATGAGGTGTCATGGGACCTTTTGCCAGCAGGATGAAATCTTAAAGAGCAAGAATTTAGCATCTTCTACAAAACCAAATTCATTTATGGTAAGAATAAAAAAAATAATTTTTTTGACTAAATTCTTTTGGACGTTGGGAAGGATATCACAATTGGTAAGAACTGTCATTTCTTGATTAGCTTATTTGGTGAACTTCAAACACTGATTTAATATCTTCTTTCATCTTATATTGGATGTAATATCATCACATTTGTTTAGCTAATACATCTACTGTCTCCATTATAAATAATAAATGAATCAGTGCTATTTGTTTATACTCTTAATAATACTATGCATGCATCTTTGCATGTCAATATTTAATGTAGACATGGTCTTATAAGATACTTGACATTTACAAATCATACTGCTTCACAACCAAAGTTGAAGGTTATTTGGTCCAAAAAAAAAAAAAGGAAGAAAGAAAAAGAAGCTACAAACACATAAGTTAAGTGTTCTAATCTCTACCATTAACTTTAGAAAAATAACCTGATTCCCCACCCTGAAAATTGACAAAGATGGGAAAAATAGATGTTGGAATGTTGTGAAAAGAAAGATACACTAATATAATTGGTGGAATACTAAACTGATACAACCATCCTGGAAAGCAATCTGGAATTAAATAAAGTTACAAAAATGCCAATAACAACCTTTTACACAGAGACACCTCTAGTGGGGAAGCACCTCAAGGTGATCAGTGAGAAAAAGAAAAATTATAATAACCAATCTTGGTTCCAAAGAAGATAAATGAGAAGCCTTTCCCTACTCCTTTGCAGAGATGGGAGTCCACAGGGGTACGATATTGTATATAACATCAGACTTCTTGGGATGGTTGATTGGCTGAAAAATTTTCCCCTTCTTCCTCTTTTTCAAAAATTCTTTATATAAAGGGATGGTTGTCTAGGGTGAGTGGGAGCAGTACAGGGGGTAATGTGATGTAAAAACAAAAGATATTAAACCAAAATCTGTTTTAAAAATAAAAAAATAACTACTGTTTCTTTAAAAGGGTAGAGGTAAGGTCCAACAATAGGATAGTATTAAACTTTAGAATCTGAGTTTCCAAAGCTCTATTGGAAAGATGAGACTACACCCATAGGACAAGTTTAGCCCTAAAAGAAAGGCTGTAGGACTAGAACCTGGTTGCTAACTTTACACATGATTTCAGCCCAGATGAATCTTCTCTGGTCTGCTCATCTATCTTGCCTTCCCTTTCTGGTGTCTGGCAGATCAACAGATCTTTATTTAAATCTTTGGCTTTTGTAAAGATGTTCTATGCTGAGGCTTCACACATCTAATAAACAATAAGTACAAACCAAACAGAATCACAACTTTATTTGGTTTAAATAGCTTGAAAAGAAATTGGGAAAAAAGAGTTAGTCCCCCCAAGCAGACCGCCAAGGATTAGACTCTACTTTTGATGAGCACCATTTAAAAGACGAGTGGAGGCTTATTGGGAGGCAGACTTCAGCAAAAGAACATCTGTGCACCTCCCTTTCACCTTAGATCACAAAGAAGTTAAATATTATGATAGTCATGCAGTGAAAGATCTGAGAATATCTGATTACCCTTGGGTCCTATTCTCCAGCCACAACTCATAGCCTCTCCTAAAAATGTTAGGAAAGCCCCCCCAAAAGGTGACAGAGTTCAGACAACTGATGACTAAAACATACACCAGCTACTTACTAAATGTGCTTTCCTTTATTGCAAATTCCTTGAGATACGACCCAAATTCACTGGGCAGACGAAGCGAGAGGACTTTCTTTTGCATTTTAGAAGATTTTCGAACCAGGAAGATCTAGTTGTGAAGGGGGAAAAAAAGTTTTGTCACTTAAAAACACTCCAAAAGTCATACTGTACGTGACTTGCTTCACCGCAATTTTTATGTGAGAGGCTTAAAATGGTTCTTAGTAAAGTATACAGATTATAGATGAGCTTTTGAGGTCAGCTACTCCAAACTCATTATTTTATAGTTGAGTAGACTCAGGCCCAGAGGTTAAGTCACTTACCCAAGGTCAAACAGGAAGATTTACTCCAGTTAATATTGTTTATTCCAATATAATTTTTAAAGGGTGAAGGGTTCATGTCTCATTTCTGATATATAAGCTTTGTGACCAGGAAAAAATAGTTGAACCTCTCAGTAATTCAGGCAACTCCCTGAGATTATAAATTACACAAGTTTCCAACTAGGAGTTCTCCATACCAATGAATTCACAGGTCTGAATCAAAATAAAATCAAATAAAATTACACTGACATCTCTCATGAAAAACACCTAAATTCTATCCAAAGTCTAAATCCTCTTTTTAGGTACATATATATGTTTTGAAAAATGCAACTTTAAATTTTGATCCTACCTCATAATCCCAAACTTTTTTTGTCCTATCTTTTCTTTATGTTACAAGTGTTCTGATTCTAACTGTCTCTCCTATTTTCTCTGCATTTAGTAACTTTACCCTCCACTTCTCCAACGTCCTGTAGGCTTCCAGTTTATACAAACACCTGACTTTCCCTAATTTGAGCTACTAACTCCTTTGTTACTCAAAAAAAGATGGCCAGTTGTCAGGAGTAAAACGGTGTTGCTGAGGAGTAGCAAGGTATTAATGGGAATGGGAAAAGTACTTGCCCTGGGGTCAGATCAGAGTTCTGGTCTGTCTCTGCCATTTATTAGCTACATGACTTTGGACAAATGCTCTTCACTTCCAATGGCCTTAGTTTTTCCCTTAGTAAAATGAGGATGATAAGAGGTGAAGGACCTGGCTCCCAGGGTCATTGTGAGGCCCACCCCTGGGAAGGATGGATGGGATACAGAGGAGAATCAAAAAATTGCTGGAAGGCAGCTATGAGATCGTAAGAGAGGAAATTAATTCCCTTCCCTCACATGTGGCAGGAAAGAGGCATCTATTGGACAGAAGTTTTCAGTTAATTTCATTTCAGTTCAATAAACATTACTAAGCACATACTGCATCCAAGACGTTGTGCCACTGGAGAGGAGCCATATGAATTGGGAACCATTTAGTAAATGATTTTCAGGCATTGATTACAATTAGTATTTATATATAGCTTTAGGATTTGCAAAGCCTTTACAAATATTATTTGATTTGATCTTCACAACAATCCTGAGAAGTAGGCACTATTACGTTTCCCATTTTCCATATGGGGAAACAGGCAGGCAGAGGTAAGGTGATTTGCCCAGAGTTACACAGCTAGTAAGCATCTGAATTCAGGTCTTCCTGACTGCAAGTCCAGAGCTCTGTCTGCTGGGTCACTCCGATGCTTCCAGAATTCAGGGGTGGGGAACCTGTTCTAGATGGTAATTAGATTACTAGGTGGTGGTTAAATACCAGAGCTTCATAAAAGCTGACTGAACTCCCCAGAAGTTCCACCTGTGATCAGGGATCAGCACTCTGTCCCTAAGGTGTTTAAAGGTGTTTACTGCTAACACTCTCTTATGAAAATTCCAAATCAGGTTAGGTCACATCTGCCATGCACTGGACTTGGTCAAAAGGCATATATACCTTAAATAGTAGAAAAAAACTTTTCCCTCTTATTTTCCTTTACTTGAACATCAGAACATCATGATCATTTCTCCCCACTGCCCCCAACCCCACTCAACCTAGTTTTGGTGTCTCCTAGACACACTTGGAGAATAAGGCACAATTGTGAAACTGCAAGAGATCTTACCTACCTGCTAACCCATCCCTGCCAAGCTAGCCTGGCAGCTTTTATCTCTAAGGACAAGTCACACCTAAGCCACAGCTTCTTCCCCATCAGTTATGGATAGACATAGTTGTCCACTAAAAGCCCTCCCCTCCCAAATGTTCCACATCCCCACCAGCCAGGGCTGCAAGCAGGCTAGACTTATGTATGATGAGATAACATGGAAAATACTTTGCAAACTGTATAAAAGTGTTATCCACTATGTAGGCAGCTATGTGGTATAGGAGATAAGAGTGTTGGAATCAGGAAGGTTGGTTAAAATTCTGTTCAAAACTTACTTGTTGTATAAGCCTCATCTTACCCATTCTCAGCCACTGTTTTTTCATCTGTAAAATGGGGATAGTAAAAGAATCTACCTCATATGATTATTGTGAGGATCAAATGAGATAAAGTGTGTCATGTATAAACCTTAAAATACCATATATATGTGAGTTATTGTTTTTACGTGTGGCAATGAAAGTAGTTTTCAGTTCCACAAGCATTTTCTGTGCCCTGCACTATACCGGGCACTTTGGCAGAGAGAATTGGTTTTCTCAAAGTTTTAAGGAAAGGCTTTTATACATTCTTCTGTGGAAGGACTATATTACTGCCAGGAGATGAACAATGCTGACAACTCTCCTATAAACTAGAACATTATGTCACCATGGTCTGCCTTTTCATCATTTTCCTCCTCTTTATATAGGTCTGCCAGATTGAAATTCCTAAAACACAGGATCTGAGCAGATTACTCTCCTATTCTAAAAGTTCTAGTGGTTACCTCTAATATAATTATGAAAACTTTAGCCTGGAATTTCAAGCCTTTCACAAGATGACTTCCATTTCCCACTTTACACATATCTCCCTCCATGTCTGCCCCATCCTACATAAAGTCTTTCATGATCTTCAACTTTCCATGTTTTGGCTCCTGAAATTACTTTTTATTATGCTAAATTGACTTCTAGGCATATGAGTAAGATCTCCCCCATCAAAAAGTAAGACCTTGAAGGTAGGGACCGTTTCATTTTTATCACTTGTCAGAATGCCTTGCATTGCTTAATAAATATTGAATTGAGTTATTTTCTCAAACACCTTTTCCCTCTCTATAATTCAGTTCCTTTTGCTAAGAAATCCCTTGGCCTTCCTCCATTCTCTGGCTATTTCTGACACATATTTCCTCTACCTTCACTCCAGCTCACAGCGTACCAGTGATGGGGGGGCCTCCCTGAGGCCAGCACTGAAGAGGGAAGAAAGACATCTGTCTGAAGGGCTGACAAGAAGAGTCAGTTTGCCAGGGACACTCCTTACACAAGTCTCAGCAGGACTGCAAGAGTCTTCCTAACCTGCAGTAGGTGAGGGAAAAGGAAGGGCAATGTTGCCTAGCAACTAACTATAGGCAAAACCCACTTGTTTGAAGGAATGCAACACAGAACTATCAATCCTGTGGGTAAGTGTAGGCATTCACAACATTTTTGATAAGAAATATAATTACCCAAACTTGAGGCCCACAATACCATCTGCTACATAGGATTATTTCCTTCAAATACTAAATCAACCATGATAACTGATTGTGTTTTCAAACACAATTTGTGGCAAATTACTCTAGTAATGGGACCAGACACTCTATCCTTTTATGGATGGTAAAATCCAGCCTTTGATCCCTAAGTCATTCTGTGCCACACAAACCAGAGTCATTTTCTGGTTGGAGAAGAAGAGAGAGGTTACAAAGTTCTGGCAGGAGCATACCCAGAAAGGCCTAGAATCTCCAAAAACTATCCATCCCTAGACTGGGGACCTGACATGCATTGTCACTCTCGCGCCAGAGCAGCCACTGGGAAAGTCAGAAGAAGGCTCATTCTGAATTCCATGTCATGAGACATTCAGTTCCTGCACTAAGGAGACTGGGGAGGAGAATGCATTTACTAAGTGCCAGGTGCCGTGCTCATTGCTTCACAAACTGTATCTCATTTGACACTTGTGACAACTCTAGGAGGTAGGGGCTATTATAATCTGGGAAACTGAGACTGACAGAAGTTAAATGGCTTGCCCAAGATCACACAGCTAGTAAGTATCTAAGGCTAGATTTGAACTTAGGTCTTCCTGACTCCAGGCCTGGCCCTCAATCCACTAAGCCACCCAGCTGCATTAGCTCTTCAGCCTTCCCAGTTCCCCTCCCTCATCCCAGGGGGAATCCTCCTTCAAAGTTCCATCAGGTATAGCACCTTAATTAGACTGCTGGGTTCTTAGCCTGCATTAGAGGGGACTCACATAGCTCTAGCTGTCAGCTCAGACAGCTGCTACTGCCTTCCATTGTAGGGACAAGATTCCCAGTTAGCATAACAAGTATTGTTCTCTCTGAGTTATAAACCTGGCAGTGAACCCCTATGGTCAAAAAAAAAAAAATCAAAGAACTTTCAAGGCAACAAACATTTATTAAGTGACAACTACGTGCAAGGTTTGAGGAATGTGGTACTGTGAATAAAGTGCTGGACTTTCGAGTCTGAAAGACCTGGATCCAGATTCTACTCCAGGCACTCATTAGCTGTGTGACTATGGGTAAGTCACACCCTCAAGGAGCCTGTGGCAACTTGGACATGAAGTTGACATCTATGACAGTGCTGGGCTTTCCCCTACCCCTCTTAAAGTCACAGGACCTTCATGTATATGAAAGGCACTGGGTCAACCCCTTTGATCAGCAATCCAGATAACCCAGATAAGAAAAAATTCTTTTGCTAAAGTTTTCTTGCTTACCCCTGGAGGCTGGGACTGAAGTATTCCTGCTACTTCTTCATCACTTAAGCTCAGTTGTAGCCATATAGGATGAGTATGCAGAAGGCGATCCAATATGCTGAGTCTGTTGGACAGGCTATCGTAGCCAGAATCCCGGGGACAGCTTTTTAAATCCTTTTTCTCGGGGCAGACATTATCCATGTCTTTCGCTATACTAGAGGGAAGAGGGAAAACAGGTGTTTAAAGGGCTGTGATATAATCTTTTTTTCTTCCAACCAAAACTCTTCATTTTAATCTTAGAGAAAGATAGAATTTCAGAGTAGAAAGAGACCCTGGAGGAGAGACTAGTTCAATCTGCTTCCAGGCTCTCCTCTCTCTAATACATCCTCCACATGCTGCCAAATTATCTTCTTATTGCTAGCATTATATAGCACCTGGAGAGCTAGGTGGCAAAATGGATAGAGTGCCCAGCCTAGAGTCAGGAAGATCTGAGTTTAAATATGGCCTCAAGCACATACTAGCTGTGTGACCCTGGGCAAGTCACTTAAACCTGTTCACCTCAGTTTCCTCACCTGTAAAATTTGTTGGACAAGGAAGTGGCAAACCATTCTAGTGTCCAGTATCTCTGCCAAGAAAACCTCAAATGAGGTCACAAAGAATGGGACACAAGTGAACCACAAAACATAGCGCCTACTATGTGCCAGGTACTATGCTAAGCACTTAACAAATATTATTTCATTTGATCTTTCAACAACCCTAGGAGGTAGGTTCTATTATTTTTCCCATTTTACAAATGAGGAAACTGAGGTAAGCAGTGGCTAAATTACTTATCCAGGGTCCTACAGCTAGTAAGTGTCTGGGGATCTGAGCTCACATCTTTCTGATTCCAGGTCTAGTGCTCCATTGTGCCACCTAGTCACAAACCTTAAAGCTCTATTTAAATGTGAGCTCTTACTATCTTAGTATCATATGGAGCCACTGAATAATGTTGAACAGGGGAGTTACTTAATACTATTCTATTTAAACTAGTAAAATCTTTGTTTGGGGGACCTAGGTTTTTAGTTTTTTAAACAAACATTGTATATCCCCACACTCTGTAGGGTTTTGTATCACTCATATGATCTCATGCACATTGGCATATTTTAGAGAGAAAGAACAATTGTGCCACTCCATGTGTAGCTGAAGGAATATTACCCTGGACCTGCCTTAATGAAACAAAACAGGGAGAACACTGAAGATCTTGTCAAACTCTCCCAGTTTGCTTGCATTCATAGCTCTTCTATCGTTTAGGCTTATTAGGGGAAACATCAAATCTGAAATATCTCCAGAAGAGTATGTCAGTATCTTTAACTTGCTCCTCATACATTTTTTTACACTTGGTGATTTAAACATGTATCTTTCTTAGAAGCAATTAATTTCTGTCAGGCTCTGTTGGCTCCTATGTTTAACTTAAACCTCCCAATTTTAAAGAAGTAACTCTAGGCTTATAGGAGTTAAATAAGCTGCTCCTATAATTATATGTCATAGACCAACATGACTGGTCTAAATTGAGGGTTTCACTTAGTCATTTACAAAGGTAAGACCTTTGTTATGGTTATTCCTTTATATGGCTCACTTGCTGCCTGCCCTTTTCCCAACCCTGGATTTTATCCAAGTCATTTGTATTTAATTTTTTAAAAAAGGATTCACTTCTTTGAAAAACTGAAAAATCTCAAGATGTATCTTAAAAAATGTCGGCTAGTTGGCACAGTGGATAGAGTGCAGCAGAGCCTGGAGTCAGGAAGAATCATCTTCCTGAGTTCAAATCTGACCTCAGACACTTAGCTGTGTGGCCCTGGGCAGTCACTTAACTCTGCTTGCCTCAGTTTCCTTATCTGTAAATGAGTCGGAAAAGGAAGTGGCAAACCATTCCAGTGTCTTTGTCAAGAAAACCTCCAAAAGGGGTCATCAAGAATCAGACACGACTGAAAATGACTAAACATCACCACCACCTTAGTCTGAAAGTATGATGTCGGCATACAATACAAGCTGAATCATAACCAATAAGCTCCAATATGGACCATGGTTAAATGGTCCATGCCAAATTCAAGAAGGTAAATTACAGTGAATTTTGCAGAGCCTTTAGGTTCACGTACCAGAGGTGATAGGGACCAAACATTGACTTCTGTCCAAAATTTCTTCTGTAGCTTCTTCAACAATTAAAAATGTAATTTACTAGACTTTCCTCCTTTCTTACAGTGTACCTATTCAATTAACAGTGTTTTGGGGTCACAGAATTTGGGACTGAATCTTGTTTCTGGTACTTGCTACTGGTGTGACCTTGGACAAGTCACCTAACTCTGTTGGCCTCATTTTCCTCATCTGTAAAATGAGAGTTTAGAATATGTGACCTGTGGAATATCTTCCAGCTCTAGATTTGGGATTCTTGACCAGACTTGTATTTAGGATAAACGAAGTTGCCACTTAGATTTGGGTCTCACACCTAGACATCCACATCAATTTCACAAAGTACATTCTGCAACTTAAGAGGAAAGTGAAAAAAAAATTGGAAAAGAGACAAGGGATATTGTTTTGATCATCTCAATGCCAAAAAGGTGAGGCAGCGGGTTAGGGGTTAAAATGACCATAGCTCTTTCATAAGCTGCCAAATGTTGCATTTGGGGTTAGTTCCTTCTGTTTCCACTCCCACTCCTTTTGGGTGGAGTTGTGTTCAGAAATTATCACACCCTTTCATTTCTCAGATCTTGTAATTCTCAATTTATATCTCATTTCCTCAGGAGCATTTTTCATCTATGTTCTATAGGATAACTTTGTCTGGATATTTGCATTTTCAGTGAATTTCAGCAGCTGGAAAAGAATCACTGTATATCCCAAGCCCCAAGTCAAAACCTCCTTCTTTGAAGATTCAGTTTTTTGGAGCCTGAACCACTGCTATTGCGTGGCAGGCTGCCAGCAGGAATGAGAACGCTTGACAATTTTCAGACTCATGTTGATTGCTTCTCTTTTTCTCTGACATGTGGAAAATGTAATAATTCCAAGCCAGTCTTGAATTTCAGATTTCCATCAGAAACTGTAAGAGCCAGACAGAACGTCTCACTGTGTAGAATTTACCCCTTACTGGATGCAGTGGGACCTCAGAGAGTCTGAATACTGCTGTAATCCAGGAGTGTGTCCAACAATAATGATAGCTAACAATAATAATGATAGCTGGCATTTATATGGCAATTTAAGGTTTGCAAATTATTACCTAATTTTATTCTCATAATCACTTTGGGAGGTAGATACTATCATGCCCACTTTACAGATGAAGAAACTGCCAACTGAGAGAGACAAAGAAATTTATCCAGCTAGTAAGTGTCTGAGGCAGGATTAGAACACCAGAGAGGATTTCCAGACTTCATGTCTAGTATTCTACACTTTACACAGCAAACCAACAAAGACACCCTCCTCCCCCCAAAAATGCCCATTAATTTTTACGGTGTGGTTGATTGCAATTGCTTGGCAATATATACTTGGACATACATTCCAGCTTATGTTACGAAAGCTGTCCATCCATAAAGTGAATGCCTAAATAATTTATGATCCTTGTGTCTCTACAGCAGAAACTGTCAAAAAAAAACCAAAACCAGGCTGTAGAGTTCTGTCCTAATTATAAAACTTACAACAAGAAGACAGAAGTCTTCTTAGAAAGATATTACAATTTCTGAAATTTTTGTTATTGTGAAATTGTGTTTATAGCTGAAACCAGTTTGTCATCAACAGTAGAATTCTGAATAAACTGGACTCCTTTAGCAGGGCTACTGGGAGAGTGAGGAGACTTGAAACCATAAACAAAATTCTGGAATTGAGCATATTTAACCTAAAGAAAAGATTCAGGATAGACATAATGAACAGTTATCTCCATGTATTTGAAGAGTTCTCATGTTAGAGGGCTAAGATTTGTTTTGTTTATGCTTGGAGGGTAGGATTAAGACCAAGAGCCATGGCAGGAAGGTCCTGAAAAGAAAACTTCAGCTGAATATGAGAAAAACCTTTCTGATTAGAGCAGTTTAGCTAGCCAGTGAATAAGCATCTACTAAGCTTTTACTCTGTGCCAGGTGCTATGTTAAAAGCTGGGAATGAAAATGTAAGCTGAAAGAAAGTCAGTGAGGGTGGGGGGCACTAAGCTGGGATATCAGGTTGATGAAGTCAAAACCAAACAGAGAAGCCGGTGGAAAATGAAGAGTTGGCTGGAAATTCCTGGTCCTCCCTTTATATTTTTTTAATTTCACCCTCCAGTCCTCCAATCACAGGGCCAAAGGCAACTGAGAATCCAGATGAGATGTGAAAGCTAAAACAATCTCTATAATGAGATTTCTGGTGATGAACTTATCCTGGAGAACCTTGATGTTGGCAGAGGTAGTCCAGGGACAGAGTCAGCTTCTAGGGTGAAGGTTTCTATACCATGGTAGACAAAGTCCTGTGGAAACTCAGAGGCGGAACCCAGAGAGGAATTCAGTCTAGAAATGGAAGGGGTTTCTTGGTGATATAAGGAATTCTACCATACCAGAAAGTAAAGGGTAAGCTGGAGAAGAAATTTATGCTTCATCTTTAAGGAACCTACTATTTTTAAAGAAATATTTATTTTTCATATCTTTTTTGTATTTACTTAGTATTTTATTTTTCCCCAGTTACATGTAAAAACTTCTGAGTTCCAAATTCTCTCCCTCCTTATCTCCCTTCCCCCACTGAAGGGGCAAACAATTCGATATAGGTTATATATGTGTAGTTATACAAAATATATCCATAATAGTCACACTGTGAAAACAGCGCTAAAATATAAAGTAAAAAAAGCATGCTTCAATCTCTATTCAGATACCATCAGTTCTTTATCTGGGGATGGAGAGCATTTTTCATCATAAGTTCTTCAGATTTGAAAGACAACATTTATTAAGCACCTACTCTGTGCCAGATAATTTTTAAGGACTAGAGATACAAAAAGAGGCAAAAGACAGTCCCTGCTCTCAAGGAGCTTAAAATCACCATTGTCACTTTTCAAACTGAAATATCCTCCTTGGCCACCATTTCCCTATTTGTGTTGCCTCCTCCAGTTAGAATGTAAGCTCTTTGGGGGCAAGAACTATTTTATCTTTTGTATTTGTATCCATAGCATTTACGGCAATTGGTGCTCAATAATTACTTTTTCCATTGATTCATTCCTGCAGATAAGCCCATGGTACCTCTTCAATGGGAAGTACACAGGAGAATTGCTATCTCTAGTACTGTTTTCCTATGCAGACTGGATGAATCGTTCTTCAACTTAAACCTGTAGAAAGTTGCCCTTGAAGACTTGTTGGTCTCCAATTAGTACAGAGCTTTGTCAAATCTAGCTCCTTACATGGAACAGCACTAGAATACAAGCCTAAACTATCTGTTAAACTGAACAAAGAGGTTATTTTTTTCTTAAATTGGGAAATAGCTAAGATGTGAAGCATGGATTCCCAATTGATTGTAAGATTCTTGAGGACAAGTTTTTTGTTTTTTAATCCACAGCACCTTAACATAATGCCGTATATAATAGGGGAAGGGATGAATGGAGAAACAGCATTTATACAGAACCTTCTAAGTGCCAGGCACTATATTAAGCAGTTTACAAATACTACCTCATTTAATCCTTACAACAGCTCTGCAAGGTACATGCTATTATCATCCCTATTTAGAGATAAAGAATCATAGATTTTTGTCAAAATTTCAGACAGTATGAGAACTCCAGGCATCGTACAACTCAGATCGGATCTTTATCAGATCCTAGGACAAGATGGCTGCCTGAACGAAGACAGGAAGATCAGCTCACCAACACTTAACTCCAGCAAAAACCTAAAAGTCACACCAGGCTAAATAATGATCAAGAAATCCAATGAGAAAATATACAGTGAGTGACTTATTTTACCCCAGCACTACCTAAGTCAATAAGACAAGTCAAAAGCAAACAGGAAGAGTCATGAGAAATCTAGAAAAGTTAGGTTTATTTGAGCAATTAAAGAGGACATAGGATGATACCGTGCTAACATTCTAATGAGGAAGAAGAAACAGAACCATAACATCTTCAAAGGTATTGTGGAAGTTACATTACAAAAAATAAACAACCAGAGGACCTGGAAGTTGTTCTGAGGATTTAAAGAAGGATAAAAGGAATACAGCAATGTAGAAAGGAGGATGAGGGGGTAGAACTCAATATTTCTCATAATGGGGGAACGGGTATCAGATCAACCTCAGTCTTACTTGAAATGGACAAAGGAGGGTTAAGTGTGTATACCTATACAATAGTTTTGTTTAGAAATACATCCAACTCAACAGAAAAATAAGTAGGGATAGGAAGGGGATTAGTTAAGAGGGAGGATAGTGCCAAGAATGGATTAATTACAAGCAAAACAAATTTCTTGATCTAAAAAAAGGAGAAGGGAAGGGGGTAAATTAAAAGAACTAGAATCTAAGGGAGTGTGGTGGTAATTAAAAGAAAAAAATGGATATCTAAGGGATGATAATCCATCAACAGAGGAACAGATGAACCAATTGTGGTATATGAATGTAACAGAATGATTGTACAGTAAAAAATACAGAAAGAGATGATTTCAGAGAATCTTGAGACTTATGAATTGAGAGTGAAATGACCAGAACCAGGAGAAAAATTTACATAATTACAACAGGGTAAAGAAAATCAACTCTGGAAGATATAAGACCTCTGATTAAAGCAATGTCCAACCACGTTTTCAGAGAACCTAAGATGAAGCATGTGACCCATCCTTATTCATGCTCTGTTTCATGACAGAGAGATGATGGACTAAAGGTGCAGAAGAAGCATTTTTTGGACAAGGCCATTATGTGGATGTTTTTGCTTGACTATGCTTCTTTGTTAGGTTTTTCCTACCCATTCATTTTTAATTGAGGATTGGAGGGTAGAGGGATGTGTGGGAGGCTGGGACAGAAAGAATGACTTAGTAACAGTGATTCCAGAAAAGAAAAACATTGAGCTTTTTTTAAAAAAAAATATGCGCAGAAAACATAAGCTCTGAAAGAAGCACAGACAAGAAAAACAGTCTTGAAAAATAGTATGTGGTAATTATGATTACTTGAAACTGAAAAGTTTCTGCCCAGACAATGTCAATGTACCTAGGATAAAAAGGGAAATGGTCAAATGGGAAAAAAATCTTTATATCAAATTTCTCTGTTAAAGACTTGGTATCCAGGATATATAAACAATTAAGAAATCTTTAAGACTAACAGTCATTTCCTAATAGTTAAATGATCAAAAGATAAGATATGAACAAACAGTTCTCAAAAGAACAGCAAAGTTATTCACAACTACCTCAAAAACATGCTCCAAACCACTACTGGTAAGAGAAATGCAAATCAAAACAAACCTGAGGTTTTACCTCACAATCTGCAAACTGGAAAAAATGACAAAAAAAATGGTGGCAACAGCCAATATTGGACGGGTTGTGGAAGATAGGCACACTAATACGTTGTTGGTGGAGCTGCGAAATGGTACAAACCATTTTGGAAAGCAATTTGGAATTAAGCAAATACAGTGACTAAAATGTCCATACTCTTTGAATAAAATCTCCACTACTAGACTTATAACCTGAAGGAAATCATCTATAAGAAGAAAAGTCATGACAATATTTATAGTAGCACTTTTTGATAGCTAAGAATTGGGAACAGATGGCCATCAACTGGGAAATGGCTAAACAAATATTGGTATGTGCATATAATGGAATATTATTGTGCTGTACAAAATGATATGTGAGATGACTGCAGAGAAGCATGGAAAGATTTATATGAACTGATTTATATGAAGTAGGCAGAACCAAGAAAGCAATATACACAGTAACTATAATTATGTAAACAGAAATAGCAATGACACCAAAAAATAAAAAGTCAATGTAACAAAACTATAAACATGAAGAGAAATGAGAAGACACTCTCAACCCACCCTTTTTGGAGGTTAGAAGTCCACAGGTGTTACCTACTGCACATATTTTTGGACTTTTAGAAATGTATCTATCAGTAACCCTGATTTCCCCTGCCCCTCCCCTCCAGAAAATACCATGTCATATGAGATGACTCTTGAGAAGGGTTAGAAAGGGGAGAAATACTTGGGATAACGATGGTGATAAAAGAAGCAGAAAATATTAATAAAAAATTTTTTAAAAACCCTCTTACCTACTAATTCATTTTCTCTTGTCCAAGATTTGGGAAATGTTAGCCTAGGCCCAAAGAAAAAATACTATGTTTTTTTTACTTCATTCTTTTCAAAGTGTGGAAAACACCCATAATTTATGTTTTTATATCCCTGTTAGGCTAAAGTGAAGTATCATCTGAAATTTCTCGGTCAACCAAGTGAGAATTAATAAGGACAAATAGTGACCTGTAAGCAGCCTGAACTATTGTTCCTCAGTTAACTAGAGTGTAAGGATTGCCATAAGAATCAGAGAAGCTGGGTTTCTCAATTATTAGAAAAATGTCATCAGTTTCTTGATGAAAGCCTTTTGTGGACCTTTCATTAAGTCCCCTCAACAATAGGACCCAGCTTTCCTGTTTAAATCTAATGAGACAAAGGATTATTGTTTCCATGTTTATTAGTAAACACCCTACAAAATAATCAGCGCTAAGCTTCTAGCCGCAGGCCTAGGGCTAGAAAGGATGGCTTCTGCTTGGAAAAGTTCAGAGCACTACCTCTGCTTTGATTCTTCACACCAGTAAGATCTGTGCCAGTCAATAAGGAGGAGGAGGTTAGAACGTGTCTATCTGCTTTGTGCTGGGCACTGTGCTTGGTGCTAGGGATATGAAAACAACAAAAAAGAAACATTCTCTGCCCTCAAGAACCTTACATTCTATTGGGGAAAACAATATGTACAAAGAAAATTAAATATGAAACACATACAAAGTAATTTCTAGAACTTTGAGTGGAACCGCAGGACAGCAGACTGTTAGGTCCTTCACAGGGGCAAAGGTAATGCTGAAATCTGATTGTGATGTAATATAGCCCAGAGAGTAACTTCCACAAAAGCTCTGCTCTATGTTCATGTGAACCTGGATTCTCTCAATCTGGGGATACCTCTAAACCAAAGCTGAGGAATGGCTTTTGTTTAGTCTCCCCAAAATGTGGGTAATGGTGTCCCCTGCTAGAAAAGGAATTTACTATGTAAGAATACGAATAGCTGTTTTAGAATTGGTTTATTTCCTTCGCCACAGAAAATGTTCAAGACGTGAAAGTCTCAAATGTTCACAGTAACATAAACAACAAAAACCACAACACACTCATTCCATGCTACCTACATCACTCCTTTTCAGTCAAGGACCTCAATTCATATACTACACTAAAAAAAATCAAGTACATCTTTTCACGATGGAGAGACAGGAAAGGCATGTGACATAACTCAAAACCACCCCCTCAGCCACCACTTCCCCTAAGATTCCTTTGGAAATAGCCCAGGACCCTCATTACAAGAGTTCTGGGAATAGCATTCTCTCCCCTTCCCCTTGCACCCAGCCCTCTTTCCAAGCCCTTCTCTGCAGCTGTCACTGAGGGGAGCAATCAGTGTGGAGAAAAGGCTTGCCATCCTTGCCAAAACCAACACCAAATGCCAACCAACTGCCACCAACAGGAGGGTAAATAAGCCCCTAAGAGACCCAGGAATAAGGAGTATCCCCAGACCACTGGTCCTGCTTCCAGCCCAGCTCCTATAGCTATCATCTAGACCCAGTGGAATGATTCCTGTAGGAAAAGGTGAGCCATCCCCGTCAACTGGCAAGTCAGGAAGGCAAGCCAGTCTAGCTGAGGCAATTGGCACCCTGAAGGAGAGATAAGAAGCAGAATGTGCCAAGTGAGCCAAAACCACTGCCACCACCTCCCCTTAGACATTGATGGAAAAAGCCTAGGATCCCGAGTCCAAGAGTCCTAGGAATAATAGTCTGTGTGCAGCCTCTCTCCAGTCTCCCAAAGCCTTCATTCAGAGAAGCAACCTTTGTAGAGATGTGACCTGGCAATGGATTCTGCAGCTGATTCTATAGCCCCTGACTCCTCAGCAGCCATAGCTATTGAAGGGTCAGAAAAGAAAGCTCTCAAAGTCTCTGGCACTGCCAAATGGTTCAACATCAGACATGGATATAGTCTTTACATTTCATTAGGTGTGTCACTGTTCCTTCCTACATATTTTTGTTCACCCTTATGAGAGTATGAGCAACTTGAAAGCAGGGATTATCTTGCTTTTCTCTTTGTATATGCAGTACTCAGCACAGTGCTTTGCACATAGTAACTGCATTATAAATCTTTTTCATTCATTCATTCACTCACTATTGGATGGACCTGGTGACAACTATCTTTTCAACTGTCACTCACTCTGCACAGTGAAACTCAGGATAGAATTGGGTATCCAGGAGAAGTATTAGTTTCAATTTTCAGAAGACATTCTGTTCTTCTATAAGGAATGGAATACTTGTGATATTAAAGTGGCCTGAGGAGAAACTGGAACAAAACAACAGATATCATTCAAGCCAATAGGCCAGAAGCAGGAACAGGAGAGGCTTAAGACATGTGGGCAATGACTGGAGGCACCAAAAATTCCCAGGTTGATCTGTGCTCAAGAAGTAGCATATGTAAGGGATAAAAATGAGGAAATGTGTGACTGGAAAAGAATTAAGTACTCAACAGAAGTGGAAACCCTTTATACATTAGAAATAAAAAATAAAGCAAATGATCAGAAATGCCATACAGTGGTGAATTTTGTCCTCTGTCCAAAGAACAGATATAATAATAGTGATAATAATAGCTATAACTTGTAGAGTACTTTCAGTTTTAAATGTGGTTTACTTATAATAATGATAGATAACATTTATGTAACATTATGTGCCAGGTGCTTTACCATTATTACCTCATTTGATCCTCACAGAAATCCTGGGAAGTAGGTGCTTTTATTATTTATTTATTATTCTCAGATATAACAGATGAGGCAACTGAGGCAAACAGGCAAAGTGACTTGCCCTGGGTCACACAACTATTAAGTAGCTGAGGCTGGATTTGAATTCAGATGTTCCTGATTCCAAGTACAGCATTCTATCTAGCAAGAGATAATTATCTAGCCCAGTTTTAGAAAAAAATAATTTTGATGTCCCTGAAACTTCTCTCTTGAATGATGCCAATGATTTTTTTTAAAGATTAAACCAATTAATGCAGCCATGAGGATTTGTTGTTGTTGTTCATAATTCCAGAAACCACAGTAAAATATGACAATGCAATAAACAAGTCCAAAGTGGATGGAAAGGATTTTGACAATACTGTAGTTCTACATGCTATCAGACCACTGTTGATCTGTATGCTCGGTTTTAATATCTAGCCCACCCATGACCTTATTCCACAACAACATTTCTAAAGTGATTTGTGACTTGTAGAGTAGTCTATATGTATTATGTCAATGATGCTCACTACAACTTACTACCGTCATTTACATGAAGAAATTGAGGTTTGAGAGATCAAGTGACTTGCCCTTGGTCATGCAGTTAATGTCCGAGATGGAATCTGAACTCAGACCTTCCTCAATCAAAATTCAGAATTCATCTGCCATAGTTTGCTCTTGTATCTTCAGTCGCTCACTCTCTATTCGCCTCTTCCCTTCAGTCCACATACATACTGTCTCCCCTCTGACACTTTCATACCTTTAAGCTGTATTCAACATCTTCCTCCACTATTTCACCATCCATGCTTTACCCCCTTGTAATCGAGCTTCCATCTCTAACAGACTCCTAAATAAAACTGTCTCCAAAGTCACTCATCATTTCTTTGGCATCAAATCCATTTTTTCCCCTCTCATCTTCCTTGACCTCCTTGAGCATTTGACAATGGCTCCTTTATGATATCTTCTCATCCCTTGGAAGGAGGCTCCTCCTTTTTCTCCGACACTGGTTTCTCATGCTTCTCTTATTTCTGTGACTTTTCTCATTCACTGGCACCTTCTTTTTCTCTTGACCCTGAAATACAAATTATTCCCAATGTTTTGAACTAAGCTCTCTTCACTTTCCTCTTTATACTCTTACCTTGAAAAACACTTTCTACTTCCATGATGTCAATTATCACCTCTATGCAAATGAGTGCTGTTTTTTGGAGGCAGTTGGGGCTAAGTGACTTACCCAGGGTCGCACAACTATGAAGTATCTGAGACCATATTTGAACTCTCATCCTCCTGACTCCAGGGCTGGTTGCTCTACCCACTGTACCACCTACTTGCCATTTGCAAATGAGTTCTAATTCTATCTCCACTCACTCATCCCTTACTCATTCTCCCTACTGTTCAACTCTTTTATTTCTAACAGCCTCTTTACTTTGATAGCCCATTGGCATCTCAAACTTAACATGATTAAAATGGAACTACATTTTCTTCTAAATCTGTCAATCCCACTCATTTCTTCAGTTTTGTTAACACCACCTATAACTTTGCCTTTAACTTCTCATGCTTTTAACTGTGGAATCATTATTTACTTTCACTCCTCACCTCCAGTCAATGGCTAAATCCTGTTTCTACAATATCTTTCCCATCTAACTCACTTGTCTACTGCTGCTGCAACTGTATTCCTCCCAACTCTGCTCTTGTCTTCCTTTGGGTCTTCCTGACTGATCCATTCCCTTTCTAATTCACCCTCAACATCACCTCTTGAATAATGTTCTTAGCATATCACTATGACAATGTCACTCCTCTTATTAATGTTGTTCAATTGTTTCAGTTGTATCCAACTCTTCATGACCCCATTTGGGGTTTTCTTGGCAGAGATACTGGAGTGGTTTACCATTTCCAACTACAGCTCATTTTATATATGAGAAAACTGAGGCAAACAGGGTTAAGTGACTTGCCCAGAGTCATACAGCTAGTAAGTGTCTGAGGCTGGATTAGCCAGAGGAATAGCTAAAAAAACAAATAACAAAAACTTTCAGTGGTTCTACGTTGCCTACTGAATAACTTATCAATTCCCAGTCCTGGTAAACACAATCCTTTCCAATCGGACTCCAATGTACCTTTCTAGCTTTATTTTAGTCCAACTGGATGACTTTCAATCTCCTCTTCTTATCCTGTCCTTTTCCATTTCTGTTCCTATATTTATTCTGTCACTCATGCTGGAAATGTACTGTTAAAAGTCTCTGCCTTCCTTCAAGTCCCAACTTGGATACCATGTCTTGCCTTCCTTCAAGTCCCAACTTGGATACTGCCTCCTACATGAGGCCTTCTCTGGCTTGCACTCCACAACAGTGCTTTGTCTTACTCTCCCCTGAATGAATTATTTATGTACTTGTCTTTACCCCAATAGAATGCACGGTTTATGTTACAGCTATCCTTCCCCCATGCCTCACATGTTGTAGGCATTATTTAATAGGACCATAGATCTGGCACTAGAAGGGATCTTTGAGGACACAGTCCAATGCACTAGTTTTACAGATGAGGGAACTGAGGCCTAGAATGATTAAATGGCTTGTCCAGGATAAGCCAGCTAGTATCTGAGGTGGGGATTAAATCTAGTTTTCCTTCTTTCAAGCTTTATCCACTACACCCATCAGTCAGCCAGTCCAGAAGTATTTTTTAAGTACCTTCTTTGTGCCAGGCACTTTGCTAAGCAGTGAGGACACAAAGAAAGGCTCTCAGGGAGCTCAAGTTTAATGAGGGAGATAGCATGTAAACAGTTTAGTCCCCTTGTACAAACAAGATATACATATAGGATAAACTGGGGGCATTCTCAGACGGACGTCACTAAAATTAAGAATGACTGGGAAAGGCCTCTTGAAGAAAGTGAACTCAGGGCAGCCAGGGGGCAGAGATGAGGACAGAGAGAATTCCAGGCATGGGAGATAAGCCAGGAAAAATACAGAGTTGGCTGATGGAGGGTTTTATGCCAGCATTGTATCATGTAACAGTTGAAGGGCAGTAAGGTGTAATCAGATAGAAAGGAGACAGGTTATGAAAGGTTATAAAGAGCCAGAGGACAAAAAGGAGTCACTGCAGTTTACTGAATGGGGAGTGGGGTGATAGGGTCAGTTCTGTGCTTTAGGAAGATCATTTCGACAGCTGAGAATGAACTGAAGTGGAGAGAGACTTGAACTAGGTTGCTTAGAGTGTAAGAAGAGAAGGGGACACATCTGATAGAAGTCAGTAGACAAGGACTTGACAACTGATCCAATATGGGGGGTGGGGTGGATTAAGAAAGAGTGAAGAGTCAAGGATGACACTTAGAGTTGTGACCCTGGGTGACTGGAGGACAGTGGTACCCTAGACAGTAACAGAGAATTTAGGAAGAGGGGAGAGTTTAGGGGGGAGAGATTCATTCAATTTTGGATATTTTAGATATCCCTGGGACATCCAGTTTCATATGTCTAATAAGTAGTTGAAAATTAGGAGAGAGATTACAGCTAGACAAGTAAATCTGAGAGTTATATGTATAGAAATGATGATTGAAGCCACAGGAGCTGATGAAATCCCTAATGAAGAAGTATAGAGGGCCCAGAACAGAGCCTTGGGATATACCCCACACTGAGTGGCATGACACAGATGAGGACCCAACAAAGGAGAAAGAGAAGGAGTGGACAGAAATTAGGAAGAGAACCAGGGGAGCAGTGTCATGAAAACCTAGAGAGAAGAGAGTATCAAGTCAAAGGCTGCAGAGGTCAAGAAGGGTGAGGATTGAGAGAATGCCATGAGGTTTGGCATTTAAGAGATCATTAATGACTTTGGACAGCACAAGTTTTAATTGGCGAATGCTGAGGTCAGGAGACAGACTGCAAAAGTTTTAAGAAAGAGGTGAGAGGAAAGGAAGTACTAGGAATCTAGCCACAAAAGGGAGAGGAGATATAGGACAAAAGCTAATGGAGATGGATGAATGAACTGAAGAGGATGAGGAAAACATGGGCATGTTGGTAGGTAGTAAGGAAGAGGCCAGCAGACATGCCACCCCTAATGTGTGCTGAACTGAAATGAATTCATGGAAATTAGTAATAATGCCAACATCAGACTTTTATTTAGTGGTTTAAAGTCTGCACAGTGCTTTGTATTACATTATTTCATTTGAATTTACAATCTAGTAGGGAGGTAAGACGATGACAGATAACAAGAATATACAATCTCAAATAAGGAGATTAAAGGAAATAAAGGAGATAAGGACACTAAAGGAAACAAAGAACACATAAAGACATTAAAGGACACAAAGGACTATGGGAGGCCCCAGGGGCCCCATCACTATAACTCATGGGACTTTGCTACTATCTGTATTGACTAAATACTCTCCTATTCATTGCCCAACCAACCATCTGGATACTCGGAATCTCCAGAGGTAAGGATGTAACAGTTCTTCTAGGTAAATAAGATTTGTAAAGGAAATTACAACAACCATTTCACTGCAGAAGAGCTCCCTGGGGCTGTAGTATCTCCCCCTCACACTACCTCAGCAAACAAGTCTGGCTGGTTTGAAACCTGCTACAACACTTGGGTTTTCCTTCACAGTGTTTGTCTTGCATTCCACTGCTCCCACTGGTCAGGAACATCCACTCAACAAACCTGATCCTCAGGAGGTGGTGACCAAACAGTGTCAGTACCAGCCCAGGCAGAAGACTCAGTTGCATATGATACAAGGATCAGCAAGTAATCAAGGTCATTAAGATCTCTAATTCTAAGGTTTTCCCTTATTTTGTCATGATTATAATCCAGTTTCCTTCTTTATCTGCTGAGGATTTTACACTAGAAATCCAAAGAAACAAGACTTCCACTTCCCATTTCCCTCACTAACAACCCCTCAAATTTCAAATGTGCTGCTACTTTCTAAGTCATTCCTGGCCATACTCAGTGCTCTCTGGTCCAAGTCCTGTCCTGTTTTATTGGTAAGCAAACATTTTGGCTTTGTCTGATTATTCCAGGCAGACCATCAAATGATCAGTTTTGACTGATTCTGACCTGATGTAAAAAAGACTCTCTTTGGCTTTTCCTTTAAATCCTCTCAGCATCAACCACAACCAGACTTACCTCTAATTAGCCAGCAAGAATCTATCTGAATTTCTTTCCCCAAATGAAGTTTATCAGCTGAATACCTTACATCTCAGTGCCAATGCCAGGGAGCATCACATGGGGCAAAGTTCAAATGCATATAGGGCATTCAAAGCAATTAAAATAAACATACGAAGTCCATTCATAAGCCACACCTACCTCCAAAGACTAATTAAAGCTGTATGGCTCCTATAGAACACAAACCTCAACTCTACTCTCCTAACTAAAGCAGTTCTTCCAGCCTTCTTTATTTCTTTCCCTCCATGAATGAACAGATTTTGGGGTCACCTGGGTATTTCTGTGGGTTCCAGTCCATCTTCGAGGGTGACATCTGTCTGCACCATCTCTTGTTTCAGTTCTCCGATCTCCGAGGCGATCGTGTCAATGAGCTGTTCAAAGACAAAAATAGTATGACGTCAGAAAGTGAAAGAGGCGTGGACATGAGGCTTGGCCAAGTTTAGTCACTTCACCTCAATAGGAAATAGAGGGAGATTACAAACCTTTTTTTTTTTCCTTTCCCATGGGCTATATGAATTTCCTCTAATAACAGGGAAAACAAAGGGAACTGGGCAACCTTTAACTGAGAAAGGGAAGTTCTTAAATTTCTTTAGCTTTGTACTAAGCTGTATGGTGAATTAAAAATAATTCAACCAGTTTTCTTTCTCAGTAAGAAAAAAATAAATATTTTTAAAATGGCAGTAAATATATTTCAAATCATAAAGATAGAATTTCATTTTCTTTACTATGATTTCTTAAATTTTCCTGTTTCAGAAAAGCAGCATTTAAAAATCAAGTGCAGTATAAGAAAACAAATACTCCTTTGGCTCACTGTTTAATGATTAACCTCTATAATTGTGGCCTTTTCCAGGAGACTGAAATATGTTTATTTGGCATGGAATTAGGGAGATGCTCACATTGGCAGTACAGCATGACAGTTACATGGGATAACCAGAAAGGCTGACATCTCCTATAAATCTCATGGAAAAATTATATGAAGAGTCATTGCAGTGAAAGGGACCTACTACTACTAGTTCTTCAAACTGAAGGACCTCTGAGCAAAGGCTGGACTGACTGCTTGTTGGATATGAAAGAGGATTCTTGTTAGACAAGATATGGGTGGGTTGGACTAGGTGGTCTCAGTGGCCTCTTTCAGCTATGAGATTCTATGACTCTCTGTGATTCTTCAATTGAGGCATAGTGTATATAAAGTGTGGAACCTGGAATCATAAAAACCTCTGTTCAAATCTTGTCTTAGTTTCCTCATATGTGTGAGAATGAGGGCGATAATAGAGCCCATCTCATACAGTTGTTATGAAGATGAAATGAGATGACATATATAAGCACTCTGTAAACCTTAAGGCAATATAGAAATGCTAGCTTATTACAGTTCTGAGAAGCTGGCATCAGTGATTTCCATAGGATCTTCCTCAGGCTTCGAACGTGCTTCTTCCTTGCTTCTGCATCTCAGAATCCTCAACTATGAAGCATGTGTTTAACTTATTACTTGGACAAGCAGCCTGGCATAGTACAGAGAGCTGGTCTTAATATGCAGAAGTTTCAGTTTCACATCTTGCCTCTGGCTGTACCCTGGGCAAGGCCTTTGACTTCTCAGTGGTTCAGGGGACTCTTTATGACTATAAATTGCAGAAAAAATGTGGACTTATATTGGTAGAGGGAAATCTACCAATAAGTAATAACATGAGGACACGACATCCAGATGAATCAACATATACAAATACATACACATATGTATATGTGTATAGATATATGTATATATGTATCTATATGCACATACACACATATGAGATGGCTATGTTGACTAGACCTCTGATTTCATCAATTTCTCTACCAATGCACCTATTCTTAAATTTACAATTGAAAAGTTGCTTGGCATCACTGAGAGTTAAGTAATTTGCCCAGGGTTTTCTTACAGCTGATATGTCAAAGTTAGGAATTGAAACTAGGTATTCACTGACTTAGTGGTCTGATTTTCTACCCTGTAGACTATCTGGGCCCCAATTTCAAGGGTAATTGAATGGGGAAGAGGCACTGGCAGTGGGGTGGTGGGATCAGAACTAGGATTCTTCCAGTTCAGGGGTGAGGAACCTATGGCCTTGAGGCCACCTCTGGGTCTTCAAAAATGGCCCTTTGACTGAGTCCATGCTTTACAGAACAGATCCTTTTATTAAGGGGATTTGTTCTGTGAAGTGTGGATTCAAAGGACTGTACTTGAACACCTAGAGGGCCACATGTGGCCTTGAGACCACAGGTTCCCCACTCCTGTTCTGGTAGAATCGATGATGTCTTTGGTCTTTTGATTCTGAGTGCCTTGAACACTTCCTGGCATGTATCATTTTTTAAAAATCAAGGTGGCAGAGCCAAGATTTGACACCAGGTCTTCTTTCTACCTACAGCTCCAATATTTGCACCAATACACCATTCAATCCCCTTCATTTTAATCCCTTTCCCACTTTTAAAAAATTTCCTTTTTAGTTGACAATAACAAAAAGGGAAAGAGAAAAAAAGAAGAAAAAAATTAATTCAAGGGAAAGGGAAAGAGAGAAAGAACAGAGATAGGAGAAAAGGAAATGTTCAATGGAAAAAAGTAGCAGGGAGAAGGAGCACATGCAAACATTTATCAAAATGAATAGGGATGAAGAGGGCAGAGACCAGCAGGATGATGCTCCTGTGCTAAATTTAATATTTAAATTTTATATATACTTTAAAAGCCCCACATATATAGTCATGTGCTTTTTAAAAAACTGTAGTAGAGATTCATGGTCTCATATACAATTCTTTTTTTTTGTTCTTTTAGAAGAATTCACTGTCATATGAATCAAGAAATTAGAAGAGCAAACACCTTTAAATGAGATTCTTCTATCATTAATAACAATAGCAGATATACATTCTATATATCAATGACATAGTTTTTACATTTAATAATAGATCTATACTTATGTAGATCTCTAAGGTTTTATAAAATGCTTTCCTCGTAATGGTTCTTCAAGACAGTTAAAACACCCAAACTCGACTTGCCAGGTAACATAGTACATAAAGTGCTGGGCCGGGGGTCAGGAGGATGTGACTACAAATCTGCCCTCAGATACAGACCCCAGAAATCACATAACCTCTTTTTGTCTTACTTTCCCCATCTGTAATGGGGATAATGTCAGGTCAGCTAGGTGGTCCAGTGGATAGAACACTGGACTCAGAAACAAGAACACTAGTCTTGTGAGTTCAAATCCCACAACAGCACTTCCTAGCTGCGTGACCCTGGGCAAGTCACTTAACCCTGTTTGCCTCAGTTTCCTCATCTGTCAAATGAGCTAGAAAAAGAAATGGCAAATCACTCCAGTATCTCTGCCAAGAAAACTCAAATGAGATCACAAAGAGTCAGACAGGACTGAAACAAATGAACAACAAAAACCTGGGGATAATAGCACCAGCTCCCAGGTGGTTGTGAGGATCAAATGAGATATTTGTAAAGTGCTTAGCAAGCTCCTGGCAGATAATAAGTGCTATATAAATACTAGCTTTTATTATTATGAGTGCCAAGCCTGAAGTCAGGAAGACTCCTCTTCTTCAGTTCAAATATGGCCATCCTAACTGTATGACCCTAGGCAAGTCACTTGAACCCTGTTTTGCATAAACTTCTTCATCGATAAAAGAGGCGGAAGATCACTCCAGTATCTTTTCAAAATTTTTCCCCATATTTTACTCAACTCTTCTATAGTTTCAATAACCTAGTGGTATCATACCTCATACTTAGACTGCTCTCTTGAAAAGTGATTAAGGTTATTGTTATGGTAAAGACAACTTTGAAAGAATGAGGAACTCTGATGGCTGCCAGGCAACTCTCACCCAATCTTCTGAAGGATAAGTGGATCACCGGAAATCTCATCACCAGGCCTGACTGACTCAGTTTCTGATGCTCAACACCTGGTCAACTCCCTCAGCTGCCTCTCCTCTATGATTGGAGGACTAAGCAGTAAACTCCTCCCAAAGCCTACCTTCACAGAACTTCACAGCTAACTCCATTCTGCAGCAGCAGCAGCAGCAGCAGCAGCAGCAGCAGCAGTTCAGCTTGGTTACAGTCCCAGGGAACATCATTCTCCTCTCCCCCCCATCCTCAGGGACCTTTTCACTTTCCTTTTGTTTTATCTTTTCTTTGTAAGCTCCTTAAGGGCAGAAACTGCCTTTTTCTTATTTGTATCCCCAGCAATATGCTTAATAAATATTTATTGAACCTATCATTGTAATGACCAATCACAGAAGACTAATGATTATACATGCAACGCTCCTGATAGGATTAAGTAACTTGCCCAGGGTCACAGACTCAGTGTTAAACCATTTTTTTTTTTGACATGGCCATTGTAGAAATGTGTTTTTCTGTAAATGAATATTGGGGGATGGGGTAGGGAGGTTGGTAGGGCGGTTGGGGAGTGGTAGCGGAGGCTCCCCTCAATTAGTGGGGGGGGGGGTCAAGTGTAAGAAAAAAAGATTTTTGCTGATTGAAACGATATATAATTTTTAAAAGGTTATTGTTATCATTAAAGAAGTCACAGAGATTTTAATGAATATTACTATGGGCCAGGGACTACGCTAAAATATTGGAGAGACAAAGAAAGGCAAAAGCAAAAAGCCAAACTCCAAAACAAACAAACAAAATCACCCACCCCACCCCAACAAAATAACAGTCCTTGCTCTCAAGGAGCTCACAATCTAATTGGGGTGGGGGTGGGGGATGTTAGGTAGACAACAAGCAGGGTAAATTGGAGTTGTCTTGGAGGGAAGGTACTACACCACTAGTAAAATTTATCTTACTAGTCTACTAGTCCAACTTACCAGTCTAAGAATGGTAACAAACCTCAAGACAGGGGTGAAAATACATATTTCAGGAGATCTTAAGGATTATAATATATTTCTGGCAACAATGGGATCATTAAACCTTGAAGGCAGGAGCTACATTTTATATACATTTCATATCTTTGTCTTTCCCTAGGTTGTAATACCTTGCTCTATACACAGTAGCCCTTAATAAATATTTGTTGAATTAAATAGACTTGAATTCACTTAAATTAAATTGAATCCCAGACAGGAGCTGCCAAGAATGGTTATGTAGCATGCACGCCTAGCTCTTCCAATGCCCAAATCTCTTTTTATTCCTAGCATCCAGCACTTCTTTCTCCCACGCTCCTACCTTTTCTTCCAGGTCCTGGATGTGGTGTAACATCTGTGGTTCAGCGACCATCACTTTCTCCTCTACAAGAAACTGAGTTCTTCCATAAGAAAAACTCCTCCCAACTCCTCCCTCCTTTAAAGTATCTGCCAACGAATGGCAGCTTCCTTCTTTCAAGCAGTTTGTCCATCAGTCATTTCAATTTAAATTAAGCATTTAATCAGTTTGAATCCATTACTCAACTTCCCTAGGTCTTTTTATACTATGAGTGGAGAGGTAGTAACGTCCTCATGCAGAATCCTCAATTTATCACTAATCACCTAGTCTGGGCAAGGGCTGTACCTAGGCCTTAGGGTACAAAGACAAAAATGGAACACTGTCTGACTTCAAAGGCCTCACATTCTCTCGGATGATACAAATAGAAACATACAACTAAATTACATAAGGCAATCTACCCTCTCCCATGGAAATTATTTTGTACGTACTTTGTATATATTTGGTGTTTATTTGTGTACATATTGTTATCACCACTCCTAAAAGAACTAACCTCTTTGATGACAGACTATTTCATTTTTGTTTCTATCTCTAGCACTGGTAATAGGAAGCACTTACAAATGCTTGCTGAATTGAGCTGACTTAAAGAGAGAGTAGCTATTTTAAAGGGGGGGGGGGGCAATCAAGTCAGATTTGTTGGAAGAAATGCCACCTAGGTTGAGGTGCAAAGGGGAGAGATTTGGAGAAGGGAGATAGTTCTAGGCATTCACCTGCGTGAATTCTCTACATATTTGAGATTTACAAGAAAGGAGGGGAAGGAGCAAACTATGAGCCAAGTATTATGCTAAGCAATTTACAAATATTATCTTCACAGCCATGTGAGGAAGGTGCTACTACCCCTTTTTTACAGTTGGGGAAACTGAGGCAGAGATTGTCACCAATATGGCTGGATCTGAAGGCTGGATCTGAACTTATGTCTTTCTGACTCCAGGCCTCAAACTCTGTCCACTGTGCCACCTATTGCCTTAATTAGGCCGGGGACAAGAGGTCACTTAGAAAAATCCTATAAACGTTTCTTAATTTCTTGAGATAAGATATGTATGGGAAGCAGTATGTAAAGAACAAAGTTGCCCAAAGCTTATTTTATACTGAGAAACAAATGAGGACAGTATGAAGTGTTTCCCTCCCAAGGCTATCTGTATTTTAGCTGGGTCTCCGAATCTTGAAGATGAAACTCTGAGGCTGTTGTGTTGGTAAGCAGCTAGTCAGGGGAGCTATGGGGCCTTGAAGTTACACCAGTTCCTGTTAGAGCGTCAGGATTGATCACTGAATCCACACCTTTCAATATAGTTTCCTGTGTCTCCCCAGGGGACTTGCAAACTTCTTGAGGGCAGAGACACACTTCTGCATTCCCCAAAGCACCACACACCTTGGTGAACGCAGAATGCAAAATTATTTACAGTAAATATTTTGATGGTTGATTGAGTTTATGCCCTAAATTAGGACTGGCCACAAACCGCTGAGTTCAGAAATAGCCATGTTCTATTTTCCATTGCTTAGCAAAGTTCTAGACACATAGAAAGCCTTTAATAAAGGCTTGTTGGGTAACTGAATATATTACCAAGGCCTTCAGTAGCCCTCCCTTGCACATGTATGTGTGTGTGCCCCTCCCCCTCCAATTCCAATTCTAAAAAAACTTCCCTCAACTATTTAAAGTGTACTAACATTAATTCTCAGAAGCTTTATTTCTTGATGGAAAATAGGGCACACAATGAAAGCAGAAAAGGAAATAGAAATTAAACACTGTTTTTAGGTGGGCAGAGAGGGAATGCTTATGCTTAACATAAAACTTGTTGATTAAGTAAGTTCTATATGCCTGTCACATTCCTGCTGTTATCAGTTGGCTTGGGAAAGAAAAAGTAGAGCTTACAGAGGTGTGAGAAAAGACAAATGGTACTCAGGCACCTAAAGGTGAGAACTAGGTTTTCTTTCTGAAAACTCCTGAAAGTCATCCTGTCTGCATCTGTTGTCTTTGAACAGGTCACCTTTAAGAAAACCCAGAAAAGGATTAAAGTTGATCAGGAAGAAAATTCACTCTCTCAGACTCTAGGGACCTGCCTTTCGTTTAGGTTTTATTAAGGAGATCACGGGGATCCTGCAAACCTTGAAAAGAAAATTTCACCTTGGAAACAATTAGGGAGAGATGGGAACACCTCTCCTTATTGCTAGGTGGTGAAGTGGATAGAATGCTGGCCTTTGAGTGAGGAAATGTTCAGTCATTTCCTACTCTTTGTGATCCCATTTGGGGTTTTCTTGTAAAAAATACTGGAGTGGTTTGTCATTTCCTTCTCCAGCTCATCAGGGAATTGAAGCAACGGGGCTACATGGCTTTGTCCAGGGTCACACAGCTAGTAAGGGTCTGAGGCTGCATTTGAACTCAGGTCTTCCTCACTTCAGCTCTGGCACACTTCATCACATAGCTGTCCCTGAGTCAAGAAGACCCAAGTTCAAATTCATTTTCAAATACTTACTAGCTGTATGGCCCTATGATCATGCTGCTTAACCTCTCTCAGTCTGTTTCCTCATTTGTAAAATGGGAATAATAATAGAACCTATCTCCCAGGGTTGCTGTAAAGATCAAATGATTTGTAAATTACCTGACACACAGAAGGCATTTAAAAAATGCTTGTTTCCCTTTCCTCTTCCCCTTCTCCCCCATTTCCCTCTTTTTCCTTTAAATATTTTATTTTTTCCAATTACATGTAAGAGCAATTTTTAATATTCGTTTTTTTGAAATGAGTTCAAGTTCTCTCCCTCCCAACTGTCCCCCATAATTGAGAAGGCAAGCAATTTGATATAGGTGATTATACATGTGCAGTCATGCAAAACATATTTCCATACTGATCATGTCATGAAAAAAATAGACAAAAAATTAAATTAAATTTTAAAAAGTGCATCTGCATTCAGACTCCATTAGTTTTTCCTTTGGGAGTGGATAGCATTTTTCATCATAAGTCCTTTGGAACTGTCTTGGATTATTTTTTTTGCTGAGAGGAGCTAAGTCGTTAACAGTTGATCGTCATACAATATTGCTGCCGGTGTACACTATTCTCCTAGTTCTGCTCACTTCACTCTGTATCAGTTCGTGGAAGTCTTTTCAGATCTTTCTGGAAAAGTATCCTGCTTGTCATTTCTTACAGAACAATAGTATTCTGTCATAATCACATACTACTACTTGTTCAGCCATTCCCAAATTTAAGGGCATCCCTTCAATTTTCAATTCTTTGCCACCACAAAGATATTTTTGTCCACATAGGCTCTTTTTCTTTTTCTCCCTTTAATTTCTGCTACTGTTGGATCAAAGGGGTATAGCTCTTTGGGTATAGTTCCAAATGGTTCTCCAAAATGACTGAATCATTTCACAACCCCACTAATAGTACTTTAATGCCCCAATCTTCCCACATCCCCTCCAACATTTCATTTTTCTTTTCTGTCATATTACCAATCTGATAGGTGTGAGAAGATGACAAAATTTCTTTCAAGGGTAAGATTATAATCCAATCTGGTTAAGTTGTACAGCATGTAGAGGGTCAGCGTTTGAGAATAGTTTGGAAATAAGACCAGGCAAAGAAATCTGAACTTCATATAGTAATTTTGTTGCTATCCAGTCATTTCAATCATGTATGACTGTGCAACCCCATGTGGAGTTTCCTTGGCAAAGATATTAGAATTGTTTGTTATTTTCTTTTCCAGCTCATTTTACAGAAGAGGAAACTAAGGCAAACAGGGGTGAGTGACTTTCTTGAGGGTCACACAGCTAGTAAGTGTCTGAGGCCAGATTTGAGTTTAGGAAGATGAATCTTCCTGACTCCAGGCTAAGCACTCTATCCACTCTACCTTAGTTGCCCCATAGTAAATAATACAGAACCACTTAAGATTTTTGAGAAGAATGATATTATCAGATCTATATATGAAGAAGATTATTCTAGCCTCTAAGTGAAAAATGGATTGAGAAGGCATCAGTATAGGGGTCTCTGCACTTTAATTAATTGTCACCAATAGAAACAGCTCTATTCATACCATCTTAGAACATCCAAAGTCTCAGTGACTGCCCAGGAGCAACATCCATATTGGGTCAGTTTTATATGCTGGCAGAAATAATTTCTATTTTAGGTCTTTAAGAGGAATATATTTCAATGTGTTTTATGTCTATCCTGAGCAGTATTTAACAGAACCAAATGGATGATACTGACCTCCAATTGTTGTATATAAATAAAACTATTCACCCATGTTCAGTGATCTCTGAAATCTGCCAAATAGGATTTTAAATAACACAATAATTTCATCTTCTTGCTACATTAGAGCTAGCAGTACTGATTAAAGGATTGAATTTTGACCTGGTCTGTCCTTGTTAGCAGTGAGACTAGTAGGGGAATAGCCAGAAGCTAGAAGAGAATGAAAACAAACCAATTTTTTGAAAAAAAAAACAACAACCCTGTGCAGAGCACGGTGACTAGAACCTGAGGCAGATAAAGACTTAGGACCCTAGGCCTGAGCCTTAAGAAGAATATGGTTTAGTAGGGATAATATCCAATATAAGAGGAGTGCACTGGAGAACAATGGAGTAATGCTAATAGACCATTTAAAATTCATGTCATTCTGGATAGGTAATTTTCTCTGTGCTTCAGTTTCTTCATCTGCAGACAGAGGGCGCTGGACTAGATTATCTCTAGTGTCCTTTCCAGCTTTGAATCCCCTGCCTTGCATACAATAGATTCTTGATAGATGGGAGCTGGATTAAACATGTAAGATCTGAGACAATAGCCTGGGAAATTGGAGGGAAGTTTTTTGGAAGAGGGAACATTTGTTCTGTGCTTTGGAGGGCTGGAAGGAATTCCACAGACTTGTCGAGAGAAAGCAGAGCAGGAAGTTCAGGCACAGGAAACTGCCCCAGCAATGACACACTGATAGATAGATATCAGTGCTGGGCAGCGTCACTTAGTCTGGCCAGGGCACCGAGGATGTGGAGGGGGAGGATCTGAAAGAATAATAATAGCTAACCCTCATACAGAGCTTCACAAGTTGACAAACAACTCATACTCAAGCACTACTTGCTTCATAAAAATTTGGATTTACACCAATATACATTCAACTGGCCTGTGGCACACCCTGCAATTGAGAGGACCTCTGAAAAATCATTTCAAAAGGCTAATTGTCTTTTTAACAAAAGTCAGTCGGTCAACAAGCACTGGTTAGGCAGTTACTATGAGTCAGACACTATGGTAAGACTGGATATATAAAGACAATAGTGAAATAGTCTGCCCTCAAACACTTTCAGTCCAGTGGGAGGGTCTTTAAGAGTATAAGAGTTGTCATTCTCAAAACAAGAGAAATCTGGTCATTCTATAATGGGAGCACTTACCTTTGTAGGCTCACAGAACAATCCTTGTCAGCTGTATTACTGGACTCACCAGAAGGTCAAGGACAGTTAGTAAATCATTCTAATTTCCAATATTTGGCCCATTAACAGGCATTTATTAAGCTCCTCCTATGTGCCAGGCACTGCGAACTCCTTGAGAGCAGGCACTAGAGTGTCTGACACACAGCAGATACTTAATATATACGTGTTGACTACTGACTGCCTTTACTAATAGGTAAAGGGGCTACAAATCAAAACTCTTCTCTCTCACAAAGGGATGGTTGACAAAAACAAGAGCTGTTAGAGAGGTAACCGAGTACAGGAAAAAAGCAATGGCTTTAGAATCGGAAGGTCCACGGTCTTACCATGAACAAGTTCTTTACTCTGTAAGGGCCTCAGCTTCCTGCACAACTCAGGGATTTGGACTAGATGGTCTTCGACAGTCCCGAGCTCTAAGTCTGTGATTCTTTTAACTAGGTTCTCCAGAGGTATTTTTTGCGCTGTTTAGTGTCTGTTCTTTCTTTTGGTCGGTGTTCTACATTTACTTCTTTTGGTAGAATTGGTCTATATGCCAAGTGAAGAAAGAAAGGAAGGAAGAAGGAATGAGGAAAGGAAGGAAGGAGAAAGAAAGAGAAAGAAAGCATGAAAATGGATGAACTAATGTTGACTAGGTGTTAGGCACTGTGTTATGCTCTGGAAACACAAATATAAAAGAGCAACAGTCTCTGTCCTTATGGAATTCACATTTTAATAGAGGATATAACATATATTGGGAGATGAGGGTCACCAGCGAAGGACCAAGTCACAGGGATGGTGAGTGGAGCAAAGAGACAATCAAATGATGTGTTCTTTCCAGAAGCAATAGTAGGATTGGTTTGGTTCTTGTTCTAGGAGCAAGCAGTGGAAGGGGGTGTGGCAGAGATGCTCACAGTGGAAGGGCACAAAGATGGTTAAATGACTGGGGCTAGGTAGAGACAGTAAGCTCCCACTGATCAGCAGGGCCTCTTGGGTGGAAGCAAGAGGTCTGGTTGGAGAGTGCAGGCGGCAATAGCGTACAACTAAGCAGGAAAATAACAGTTAGGGGTTTGGGGCTGACTAGAGTGGTGAGTTTTCACCAATTAGCATCGCCAAGATAACCAGTTTTTTCTTCTAAGGTTTGTGTGTGATGTCCCTTTACTACATAATAAGCTCAAAGATGGCATGGATTCTTCTTTACTCCTTTCCCTTCCCCCCAACCTCCTTCAACATAGTCCTCTGTCTGTAGTAGGGTGCAAATCAAAGGCCAAAGGACCTGTCACATGAACAAGTCAGATCAAGCTCATCTGTTTCAGTTCTAACTGGAAGGCTCTATGTTATTAATGCAGGCTCCTGGGCCTCTTCCTACTTGACTGTTCCTTCTCAGCATCCTCTGGTGGATCTTTCTATAGGTCACAGACATTAACCATAGGTCTCTCCCAAAAATTTGTTCTTGGAACTCCTCTATTCTCCCTCTGTACCATCACTTAGTCATGTCCTCAGCTCTCATGGGGTTCAATTTATTTTCTCTTTGCAGGTGATTGTCAGATGTTTTTGATCCATCCTTAACCTTTCTCCTGGTCTCCAATATTGTATCATTAATTGCTTACTGGGCATCTAGAACCATCTCAAACACAGTATATCCCAAACCATCAGCAAATACTTAAGTAGCTACCATGTGCCAGACTGAGCTAAACATAAAGATAGAAATATAAAAGACACTCCTTGCCCTCAAAGAACTCACAATCTAATGGTAGAAGACAACACACAAAAGGAAACAGGAAGGGGGGATGGGGATAAAGAGAATAAAGGTACCCCAGAAGGAGGCATGGTAGAAAAGTCAGAGAAATCCCAAAGGAATGTAGCCAGATAAGAAATGAGATGTTCTGAGAGGAGTTCCCTCCTTATGCAGAGGGTTTGAAGGTCTTGTCCCACCATCCAATAAGAAAGTCTTGGAGTAGTGAAGCAACACAGTGCCAAGGCTAATAATAATATTGATAATGATAATAATAGCCAATATTTATAGAGTGCTTAATTTATGATAGGCACTGTGCTAAGCACTTTACAAATTTCATGACAGCCTTGCTGAGTGGGTGCTATTATTATCCTCATTTTACAAATGAGTAAACTGAAGCAGTGACTTACCCTGGGTTGCACAGCTAGTAAGTGTCTGAATCTGATTTGAACCTAGATCTTCCTAATTTCAGAGTCAGTGTTCTATCCACTGTTCTACCTAGGTGCTACTGGGATTTTACAGAATGATGAAATTTTACCAATAATGAGTGCATCTAGGTGATTTCCCCTACATCCTTTCCTCTTCCAAACTATGCTCTTACTGTCAAAGGTCAGTTAGGTATTCAATAGACATTCATTAAACTCCTACTATGTGCTAGACCTTGTGCTAAGTGTTGAATATACAAATATGAAAAAGAGACAGTCCCTGCCCTCAAAGAGCTTATAATCTCATGGAGGAAGACAATACCCAAAAGGAACAGGAGAGATGATGGGATGAGGTAGAAGGTACTGGGCATGGGGACAGAATGGAGAACCCTAAGGAATTCAGCCAGATGGTGCTTCCATTCTCTTGGTCACGCAGGCTCATAATCTTAGTATCATCCTCAGTTCCTCCCCCTTTTCTGTCCTTCCTTCCTTTGTAAATGAATAAGGTTGTAGCTTCACATAAGAGAAAAAAATGCACTTGGTAGAACCAGATTCCAGTCCCTCTTCATCACTTACTGTGCTTTCAGCACAGTGCCTACACCACCACATAGCAGATACTTAATAAATGTTTGCTGAATGAATTAAAGGAATATATAACATAATGGCCCTCAACTTCTCTGCGCAGTTAAAACAATCTGCCCATAATCAAAGAGGTCAGCTTTGTCCGGGATCCAATTCTAAATCCTCCCATCCTGTCTTCATTACTGAGTTACTGAACTGCCCTTCTGCAACCTCCCCTCTTTTGTCTCATCTGTAAAATGGTGAAAATGGCAATAATAGCAACTGTCCTGCTTTTAGGGAACCAGATTGTAGGATCTTTAGAGGTCCTTTCTAGTCCTGAGATCTGATGAAATTATTTTTCTGTAGATGTAATCTCAGGCAGCTAGGTGGTACAGTGGATAAAGTGCTGAGTCTTGGAGTCAGGAAGCCTCATCTTTCTGAGTTCAAATCTGGTCTCACACTCTTACTTCCTAGCTATGTGACCCTGGGAAAGTCATTTAAACCCTGTTCACCTCAGTTTCTTCATCTGTAAAATGAGCTGGAGAAAGAAATGTCAAACCACTCCAGTGTCTTTGCTAAGAAAATCCCAAATGGGGTCTTGGAGATTTGGACACAACTGTAAACAACTGAACAACCATAAACATATAACCTTTTCTTTGATGCCTAACATAGTCACTAAGAAAGTCCAATGCTTTCACATATACTGAAGAAAAACTAATAACGTGCACTTGTAGAATGCTCTCCAGATTACGTAGGGTCCATCCTTCACTACTGCTCAAAAATGATGTGCTGAAGATCCCGTAGTAAATGGCAGAGATAGAACTTAGACACAGATCCTCTGACTCTAATTCCAGGGTTCTCATTTTAAAAGGGACAGGGATAGGACCCCAGCAGAGCAGCATATTCACTTCCAGAATCATTTGTGATTTTCTTGTTGAAAGAGTCATCTAGGGGAGGTTAAACGAGGAAACGAGAGGAAGGCAGGGAGGGTCGGAGGAGGAAAGGCCCACATTAGCAGGCAATTGCAACATAACAAAATTCTGAAATGAAACTTAAAAAAAAAAAAAAAGATTTTCTGTAAGTTGGGCATTACAATATTCCTACGGAAATCCACATTTGGTTTGAGGAAGGAAGAAAACAAAGGGGTAAGAAAAGGAGTTTGGGGATGAAAAAATGTAAAGCTCAGTCATTTTCATAGTCTTGTGGAGATGATTAATGACTCTGGGATGAATCACTGTGGCTAAAACAGCTGAATCCCTTGAAACTTTCTGAAATGCAAAATAAATGTTCCTCATTCAGAAACACTACCCTGGCTTAACTTCTCCTAAGTGCCCTTGGCTTGTGAGTACTCATCCAACTGAATGGGTGTATTTCACTTAAAGTGAGAATCTGATAAAACCTTAGCCATGTCTCACGTTGCATCCAGGGCCATCTCTAGACATCCTGATACATATCTGGCCACTGGACCCAGATGGCTCATGAGGGGAAAGTGAGGCTGGGGACCTTGCACAGCCCTCCCTCACTCCAATCAAAGTCAACTGCAAACCATGTCATCATCTTGATTTCATGGTCCTCTTCAAGAATGAAGGACAAACACAACCTGTGAGTGAGTAGCGGCTTCTCTCTTCTCCACTCCTCACCTTTCCTGTCCTCTCCTTTCCTCTCCTGTTCTCTCCTTTCCTCACCTCTCCATCCTTGCCTGGAGTGCTCTGCCTAGGGGAAGGTACACTTTTATGGCCAAAAGTTGCCTTTTTTCCTTTGCCTTTATGGCTAGATTTCTTGATCAGAGACCAAGCCTTAAGCCCAATTCCTGCTGGAACTCATAGTTTGGACAACAGATCCCTGCCCACCTAGCACAGAGTGAATGTAAATACTAAATAGTAACTGTTACTCTTTTACCCAGGAACCCTGAGAATCTTCCCCTCCCAGTATGATTTTTTTTTTTATTAAAGTTGCCATCCCTTGAGTAACTACTTAAGGAAGCCTATTCACTGAATGAGTATATCTTACTCAAAGTGAGAATCTGGTAAGACCTTATCCTAAAATGGCCAGGGTCTCACATTACGTTCAGGGCCATCTCCAGTTGTCCTGATGCATATCTGGCCACTGGACCCATGTGAGGAGGAGAAAGTGAGGCTGGGGACCTTGCACAGCCCTCCCTCACACAAATCAAAATCAACTGCAAATCATGTCATCCTCTTGATGTCATGGTCTACAATTATTTGAACTAATAATTTGTTGTTCAGCTGTGTTCATGGTCTCTAAGACAAGGAAACAAAGCCTGGGGCTAGGAAATGGCTCAACAAGCTGTAATACATGAACACAATGGAATATTGCTGCAGTGCACGGTACTAGCTTAAGAGATGCAGGAGAAGACCTACATGGACTGGTACAGAGCAAACAGAAGCAGAAAAACAATGAATATACCCAATGCCTATGACAATGTCGTTGGGAATAATGGTAACAAGTGAAAGTTTGTAGACTAAAGGACCAAGAAGCTTGCAAGGCCCAGGAAGAGCCCAGAGATCACACTTCTTTTCCTTCATTAAATAGGCTAGGGAACCATGGGAGTGGGATGATGCCTACACTGCCACACTCTCGGGATGTGTTATTCCTTTTGCTGAACTGTTCCCCTCCTCCACTTTCCTTTTAAAACTCTTTTTAAATAGGGAATGGCTCTCTGGATAGAGGAGATGGGACAGATGTAGAAATGAAGCTGATGAAAAAATATAAGGTATCAACAAAAAAAAATTTAGAATTCTTAGAACTTCATCTCTCACATCTCCTTGATATATCATCTTTCCATCTAGTTCAGGTCCTTATCACTGCTCACCTGACCTAATCCGGTCATCTCTTTATGTGTTACTCCCATTCATGCACTGGACTGGCAGTCATGAGATCCTGGACCTAACCTGGGTTCTTTCACTAATGAAATGCACACTTTGGGCAGTCCACTTCACCTCCTCTGTAAAATGAGGAGGGGGGCCACTAAACACTCACTAGGGAAGGAAATAAGCACTTATATGACACCTACTAGATCTCAGGCATTGGGCTAAGTGGTTTACAAATATTATCTCATTTGATCCTCACAGCAACCCTGGGAGGTAGGTGCTGTTCTTATCCTCATTTTTAGAGGCATAAATTGAGGCAAACAGAGATTAAGTGTCTTGACACAGCTAGAAAGAGTCTGATGACAGATTTGAACTCAGGTCCTGCTGACTTCAGGCCCAGCACTTTATCCACTGTGTCATCTAGCTCTAATGCCTCCTCCACCTCTTTGTTTCTTTAGGTGCTTGGACTTGATTGTGCATCAGAGACCCAAGCTCTCCTTTCATTAGGAAAATTCCATTCATCTCTTTTAGGAGAATGACCCTAGAATGTATTTTTGTAAAATCATAGAATTTTAGAAGATAAAGGTTCCAACTGAAGATCATCTAATCCACTGCTTTCATATAAGGAAACAGAGATCCAAAGGGACTGAGATTCTAACACACAGCTATTTCATGGCAAAGCTGAAATTTGAACCCATTTCCCTTGAGACAAAAATATTTATCACATGTGACATTTAGATGGGAAAATATTGTCATGAAGATATACAACATACACCTTGAACTGAACACTTCCTAGAAAAAAGGTAAATCTGTAATAGTACTGATGCAGGAGTTCACCTCATAGTATTCCAAACTGATGAGGAGCGGTAGCAGGAGAGCGGAAGGGAAGGAGCTGTTCCTTTGGAGCAGCAGAATTGAACTGGATGCTGTAGTTATTTCATTCCAAGTAAATGGAGGATTCATTCACATGGAATTCTATAAATATTCATTGTATATTACTGTGTACTAGGTACCGTGGATAAAATGACAAAAGTGAAACAGTTCATACTTCCAAAGAATTTTAATCCTATAGGAATATGTCACACACAGAGACTAGTACATATGAAGTCAATCAGTCAGTATATATTTATCAAGTGCGTATTATGGACCGGATACTGCGCTAAGTGCTGGGGATGCAAATATAGCATGGCGAAGTCTAAAGACATGCAGGTAGGTGGGAAATGAAGAAATGAACTGCCTGGGCGCCCTCTTTATGTGGAGACTTTGGAAGGAGATCTTTGCCTTCCAATTAGAGGGGCAGAGGGAATTGATGAACTGTAAGTACCAAGATGGATGCAATTTTATAGGATGATAAGGTTCTGGGAAACATGGTAGAGAAGTTCAAAGGTCAGATGGGAAGTGAAAAGCCTAAACAGCATCCTGAACAATGTTCACCATGACACAGCAGATGGAGCACTGGCCTGGAGTTGGGAAGACCTGAATTCAAATCCAGACCTGGCACTTCCTAGCTGTGTGACCCTGGGCAAATTACTTAATGCTGTTTGCCTCAGTTTCCTCTATAAAATGAGCTGGAGGAGGAAATGGCAAACCACTCCAATATCTCTTCCAAGAAAACCCCAAATGAGGTCATGAAGAGTTAGACGTCACTAAAAACTGTGAAAACTGAACAGCAAAAGTGCTTAATAAACGCCTATTGGATTGAACTGAATGAGGGGATCAGAGCTTCCTCAGGGAGCACATGAGCTGAGCCTTGAAAAGTGAGAGACTCTCAAAGGTTGGGGGTAAGGAGGGAGTTCCTTTGAATCCAGAGTACAAGTAGAACCAGTCTGGCTAGAACTTGGGGAATAATGTGAAATAAGTCTAGTACGGTAGGCCGGGTCTTTGAATTTGATCCTAGAGGCAATAGGAAGCCACTGAAAGTTCTTGAACAGGAGAGTGTCATCATCAAAATGGTGATTTAGAAAATATATTCCAAATAAGGACTGTCTTTAATAAAATATTTTTGAATGTTAATTGAATAAAAGATGGGATTCTTAGTAGGCATTCCATGCCTATACTTTCTTTTTGTTTTTTTTAAATTGAATTATTTTACATGTTTCAATGTTCGACAATCACTTCTACATATCTTAGACTTTTTTCCACTCCCTCCCTCTTATTCCCCCCTCCCTCCCCACCCCTTTCCTGAGACGGCCGTACAATCTGCTGTACAATCTTATATAGGTTCTACGCATACATTCCTAGTAAATGTATGTTGCATAGAAGAATTAAAATGAATGGGGGAAACCATAAAACAAAACAAAACATAACATAATACAAAAGAAAATGTTCTGTTTCTGTCTGCAATTCAATTCCATAGTTGTTTGTCTGGATGTGGAAGGTGTTTTACTTCAAGAGTCCACTGGAAATTTTTTAAGTCCATACATTTCAACGAAGTACTACATGCCTATACTTCAACCTCCTTTCTCTACTCAGTACTTTAACAAGTAAATATGGTTTCATCAGGTTGAGTATTCAGAATTTTAGAATCACAGAACTTGACATAGTGCAATCACATGGCCCTGTGGATACAGCACTGGGTCTGGAGTCAGGAACACCTGAGTTCAGATCCAGACTCAGGCACTTGCTAGTTGTGTGGCCTTCAGTAAATCATTTAACTGCTCTCTGCCTCAGTTTCCTCAATCATAGAATGGAAATATAGTAACACCTACTTCTCAGGAGTTGTTGTGAGTTAAGTGCACAGTTGTTGGGTCACTCTCAGTCATGTACGACTCTTTGTGACCCCATTTTCTTAGCAAAGATACTAGAGTGGTTTGCCATTTGCTTATCCAGCTCATTTTAGAGATGAGGAAACTAAGGCAAACAGGGTTAAGTGAATTGCCCAGGGTCACACAACTAGTAAGTATCTGAGGCTTAGTAAATATCTGAATTTAAAAAGAGGAGTCTTCCTGACTCCAGGCTCAGCAATCTATCACACCTACCTGTCCCAAGCACACAGCAGGCACTATATAAATGCTAACTATTAGTATTATCATTGTTGTTGTTAACTTGAATGTTAGAAAAGACCTCCGTGGCCATTTAGTCCCACTCACACACAAAAGGAATACCCATTATGACATATTCAAAAGATGACTATCCACCTGAAGAACCCCACCTCTTGAAGTTGGTCATTCAACTTTTTTTTTACTCTCTCCACTGGTAAAGTCTGCTACACCTTCACAAGTTTGCATCCTGTGTGAATATGTCCATGTCTTTCTATAAATCTCCCATTGAGAGTCTACCCAAGTAGTAGAGTCTTTCTGGAGGAAATTATTAATTTCTTGGGGGCATGAATGCGCCACTTAACCTGTCCATTTGCTGTCTCTCATGCATTCTCCCTACATAATCTATCCCCTTTTCAGGTCATATATGTTCTCTATAATCTCTTCTACACAATCAGTTCTAGATGTCTGGGGTCCTTTTCCTGTTCCCCTTTCAGCTGATAATGGTTCAGATGAGGGATCTGATAGATTTTCCCATTTTCATAGGTTTGTAGGTGAAGGAAAAGAACAACAGTACTACATGTAAAACTTCAAGCGTCCAGGAGGACTCTCTTCTAACCTGCCAAGGGAAATCACAAAGGGAGATGAAAATATTCAAAAAGGCAGCTCCAAAGATCACAGTGTAAAAGTCAAGTTATCATATGCTTCTAAGAGTTCCACAGGTTACAGCTCCATCCTAGCTCCCATATCATATGACAGAGATTCTGCTAATCTAGGGTTCTTCTTTGACATCACATTAGCACCTTTTAGAAGTGTGGCATTTCTGTTAATACAGTAAGACACACACAGACACACACACTCATTGCCAGTAACCAATTCCTGATTCATCTCGATGATTTTAAAGCTCCGTAATTTTGCAATTTTTCACTATTGGGAAACTCCGGCCACATCTGTGTCTCTTCTGATAAACTGCAAGTACTTTTACTTAAAGTGGGGAACTTTTTATTTTTTAAGTCAACAAGCATTTATTAAGGGTCTACTATGTGTCAGGGACATTGGGATACAGAGAAAGGCAAACACACGGTCCTTGCCCTCAAGGAGCTTATAATCTAACAGGGAAGACACATACAAACTACTACGTACAAGCAAGATGCACACAGGATAAATTGAAGACAATCTGAAGGAAAACACTGGCAGGGGAAAGGACCCTCTGGAAGGAAGAATCATTTTAGCTGAGTCCTAAGGAATCCACAGAAGCCATAGGGCAGAGGTGAAGAGAAAGTATTCTAGCACAGGTAAATAGTCAGTCAACATTTCTGGCAGCATGCCAAGCTCTAGAGATATAAAAAGAGGCAAGAGACAGTCCCTGTACTTAAAGAGCTCACAGTCTAATGAGGAAGACAATAAAAAAAAAATACAAGCCACATACAGGACAAATAAGAAATAATTAAAAGAGGGAAGGTATCACAGGTGGAGGCTGGGAGGATTTCCTATAGCAGTTGGGAAAGGTTTCGTATAGAAGATAGGATTTTAGTTGGGACTTAAAGGAGGCCAGGGGAGCCAGGGGAAGGAGGTAGAGATGAGGTAGGAGAGTATTCCAGGCCTGGAGAGGCTGTACCAGAGAAAATGTGCAGACCCAAGAGATGGAGTGTCTTGTTCTTGAAAAAGCCAGATGACCAGTATCACTGGATCACATATAAGTGAAATAAGATAGAAGAACTGGAAAGGTAGAAAGGAATCAGGTTATGAAGGGGCTTAAAAACCAAAAAGAAGATTTTATATTTGATAATGAAGGTAGTCTGAAGTCAGTGCAGTTTACTGAATGTGGAGGGAGTGACATATATAAAACCTGCAATCTAGGATGGTCAATTTGACATGTGAGTGGAGGACATACTGGAGTAGGGAGAGATTTGAGGCTGGGAGACCAATCAGCAGGCTACTGTAAGTGTCCAGGTATGAGGGGATGAGGGCCTGCTCCAAGATGATGGCATCGTAAAAAAGAGAAGAGGCATACAGGAGAGATATCTCCAAGGGAGAGCCTAGGACCTAACAACAGATTGGATATGGGGTGTGGAAATAAGAAGCTGAGGATGACACCAAGGGTGTGAGCCTAGGGTGTAATGGTAGTGCCCTCAAGAGTAATAGGAACTTTAGGAAGAGAGAAGGGTTTGGGGGAAGATATAATGAGTTCAATTTTGGAAATGTTTAGTTTAAGATGTGTACATGACACTGAGTTTGAGATGTCCAAATGACAGCTGGAGACAAGAGACTGAAGGGCAGGAAAGAGGTTAGAGCTGAATAAATAGATAACTATTTCAAGATGATTGGTTTTCTGAACAATCCTATGTATTTTATGCATTCAAAAATGTCACCCAGTCACCTAGCCAGTCAGATATGAATTTGTGGGGAAGCACAAGAGGAAAAAATCCAAGGACGATGATAGAGCACGATTTAGCTTGTATCATATTATTTATCACTTATTTTCTCTTTTTAATTATAAAGCCTTGAGGCCTGTCTCCTCCACAGAGCACCTAAAACATTTCTAGTTGTTCAGTAAGCCCTATAGTTGAATTAAATTCAAATACATAGCCCCGATTTTCATTACAATCACCTTCTATTTCTTTATCTTGATTTGTTCCCCACCCCACCATCAGATAACCCCATTTGGTAGTAGCTTGCCATTCCCCTCTCCAGTTCATTTTACAGAGGAGGAATGGAGGCAAACAGGATAAAGTGGCTTTCCTAAGGTCACACAGCTAGTCTGAGTCCTCCCTACTCTAGGCCTAACCATCTATCCATTGTGTCATCTAGCTGTTAATCCCCATCTCTGTAACTTGCTGGACCAAATATCCCTCCATAACCACCACACCCCTGTGTGTTTAGTTGCCATTAAAATGTAAGTTCTTTGAGGGCAGGAACTATTTTTTGCTTATGGGATCTATCTGTATCTCCTGTATTTAACACAATCTTGGCACACAGAAAGTACTTAATAAATGATAATTTATTCACTGCATTCCTCATCCTAAATAAAGCCTCAGAATAAAGATAATCCTGATTAATTTTTTAAAACTATTACATGAATGAACCTCTTTTTTTGCCTTTGTTTCTTTTATCCTAAAAAAGAAATGAGGAGGTGGGTGGTTATTGTCTCAAAAACTAAACAAATTCCTGTTAATGGGGGAGTCAGACTATTTGGGTTCCAGTTAATCCAAGTTTTACAAGTATCACAAAAGACTGATTGACAGACCACAGGATAGTCCTTCAGGATGACCACTGGTTCACAGTACCACACTGCAAGCCACTGAGCTGAAGCACTGGAATACATCTCAGTCTTCCGTGGGGATCGACTTTCCTTGATGCCCTCCCTCCTTTTCCCCATCGACATCAGGTCCTCCTGGAGTCTTGAATCTTTTCTGATTTCTTGGCTTTTTCTTCCTGTTTTGACAAACTGCATGCAAGGACTTTCAAAGAGTCCCCTGTTTAAGGCTTGACCAAGTGCCAAGACTAATGGTTCAACGGGAAGTTTCTGTTGATCAGGGCCTGGGGTAATTGCCCTAGTTTTTATCCTTGGACAGACTCTGACTACATTACAGTCCACAGGTGGAAGGGGAGCAGCTGAAAAGCTGCTTTCACTGCATTCAATCAATAAACATTTATCAAGTATCTACTATTTGCCAAACACTGCACAGAGTATATATGTTCCAGCTAAACTAACAACTGAATATGAAGAAATATTCAGAGATTATAGCTGCAGTTCCCAATTTAGTGGTTTATTATTACACAAAGAAAAATAAGGCTTAGAATGTTTATATCCACAGAACAGAATTAAAAAACCCCCAAACCCCTACCTTCTAGGTTGTTTTTAATAGTACTTGGCACCAAGTAGCCATTAATAAATGTTTATTGAACATTAGCCACAGAAATGGAGGAGTAAATGGAGAAACCATTTAGTGACTGTTCTTTGTGATAATAGCCTCTGAAGCTCAAGAGAGGCATCATCTGTTGATTTAAACATTTGCAGGAGGTTAGAACACAGCGTCACAGAATGAAAGACCCTCAGAGTTAGAAAAGTCTGTTAGTTTATTACCTGTATCTTCTCTACAAACTATCCAACAAAGTGGTCATCCAGCCATTGCTGAAAGAACTTTAGGCAAGGAGGACCCTTGGCCAGTTGAAGTAATCCATTTGACTTTTGGGTAGATCTAATTGTTAGAAAGTTGGTTAATACCAAACCTAAATTCACTTCTCTGCAACTTCTATTGTTGTTGTTTAGTCATTTTCAATTGTGTTCAGCTCTTCATGACCTCATTTGGGGTTTTCTTGGCAAAGATGCTGGAGCAGTTTGCCATTTCCTTCTCCAGCTTATTTTATAGTGAGGAAACTGAGGAAAACAGGATTATGTGACTTGCTTAGGGTCACACAGCTAGTAAGTGTCTAAGGCTGGATTTGAACTCCAGGACTGGTTTTCTATATACTGTATCACCTAGCTACTTTCTCTATTATCTGGGGCCACAAAAGAACATTTGAATTTAAGAATGACTGGATCTGAATCTGAACCCTTACTCTGTGTCCTGGGGTAAGTTTCTTATCATCTCTGAGATGATTTTCTCATCTGTAATATGAAAAAGTTGGACTGGATGACCACTAAGATGTGTGTGTGTGTGTGTGTGTGTGTGTGTGTGTGTGTGTGTGTGTGTGTGTAATATATAATAGATATATATCTATATAATAGATATCTATATAATATATCCATATAATTGATACAGATATATACACACATACATATACACAAATATGTATATGTACATACACACATACATATATACCCATACATATATACATACATATATGTATGTAGGTATGTGTATATAGATATTTTTAAAATTTAGTTTATAAATGTTTATATATAATTGTTTGCATGTTGTGTCTCCCATTAGAAAGTCAGCACCTAGAGGGAAGGGACAGCATTTTTTTTTCTTTTTCGCCTTTCTTTGTATCCCTAGGCTTAGTAAACTATTTTATAACTTTACTAATTCCTCTTTAAATATCTGAAGATAATACTTCCTCCATTCTCTCCAGTCCACACCTCAAGTCTTCTACAGGCTATTCATTAAACTGATTCTGAGTCTACATCGTTTCATCTTGTTGAGAAGACACCATGAGAAACTTTGTTAAATGCTTCTCTGAAATCCCTACCTATGTCACTGAGAGACTGACCATGCAGTAACCCTCTCAGAAGAAGGAAATGACTTAGTCTGATGTGACTTATTTTTGATGAAGCTGTGCTAGCTCTTAATAGTCGTCACTTCCTTTTCTGAATGTTCACAATCAATCCTTTAATAAGAGACTCCAGAAATCCTCTAGGAATCAAAGATAAGCTCAGTGGCCTATGACCTGCACATATGCTACTCTCTTCCAGTTTTGAAAATTGGGAAATTTGCCTTTCTTTAGTCCTAAACATCTCTCCTGATCTCTAAATTCCTCTGCTGGCTCTGCTTCTGAATTTCTGGACTCTGCCATCTTACCTCAACTTCAGTCTCACCCTGGAACTTACCTTAGCACATGGGTTATCACCCATGAAATATCCATCATTTCCTAGGGCAGCTCTCCCACCCTAGATCCCTATTCAACTGCTCCCATTCCAACCAGTCTCCTCCAACAGACTGCCTTCTCTGCCATACCCTCCTGTCACTTATTTTCAATCTCTCCCTGTCTACTGGCTCCTTCCCTACTGCCTCCAAACATGCCCATGTCTCCCACATCCTTAAAAAACCCTCACTTAATCCTTTCATCCCCAATAATTATCGTCCTAGAGCTCTTCTGCTTTTTGTGGCTAATCTCCTTGAAGAGGCTTTCTATAACAGGTATCTGCAATTTTTCTTTTCACACTCTTCTTAGCCCCTTACAATCTGACTTCATCATTCCACTGAAGCAGCTCTCTCCACTTACCAATGCTAAACTCCAGTGGCCTTTTCTCAATCCTCCTTTCTCCTTGGCTCCTCTGCAGCCCAGACATGGTTGATCACCCTTTCCTCCTTCATACTTCCTTCTTTCTAGGTTTTCAGGATACCATTCCTCTGGTTCTCCTCCTACCTATATGACTGCTCCTCCTCTGGTCTTCTTTGCTGGATCCTCATTGAGATTATACCCTCTAATATAACTATCTCATAAAATTCTTTCCTTGGCCCTCTTTTCTTCTTCTACATTACTTCACTTGGTGACTTCATCAGCTATCATGGATTTAATGATATCTCTATCCTTTTGATTCTCTCTCTTTTTTTTTTGAGGCAGAGTTAAGTGACTTACCCAAGGTCACACAGTTTGTAAGTATCTGAAGCCGGATTTTAAGCCCTGACTCCAGGGTGGGTGTTCTATCCACTATGCCACCTACTTGCCCCATGATTCTCAAATCTACCTATCCTAACGTAATCGCTCAGCTGACTTCCAATTTCTCATCTTCAATTGTTTTTTTAGACATCTCAAACTGAAGGTCCATTCAACATCTTAAACTCAGTATCTCCAAAACATTCTCTTTCCCCTAAAACCTGCCCATCTAATAAAGGGCAACACCATTCTCTTAGTCCTTCAGGTTTACAACCTAAGTTTCATTGTAGACTCACCATTATTCTCTCATCTCCCATATTCCTGTTGCCAAGGTCTGTTGATTTCACCTTTGTAACATCTCCCAAATATGACCCCTTCTCCACCCTGACACTGTCACCACTCTGGTGACACAGAGTCTCACACCTGGACTATTGCAATCACCAGCTGATAGGTCTGCCTGCCACAAGTCTCCCCCTCCCCCAACTCCAATCCATCCTCCATTCAGTCACCAGCTTTCCTGAAAGCACAGGTGCAGCTGTGTCACTCCCCTACTCAATAAACTCCAGCGATTCCCTATCACCTCCACGATCAAACACAAAATCCTCTGTTTGGTGTTCAATGCCCTTTCATAACTGTCCTACCTTTCCAGTCTTCTAATATGTTACTCCCAGCCATTTTCTCTGGCACCTCCTCCCCATGTCTGGACTGCTCTCCCTTATCTCTGTCTCCTTGCTTCCTTGCTTCCTTTAGGTTCCATCTTCTACAGGAATCCTTTCTCAATCTCTCTTTGTTTCCAGTGCTTTCCCTCTTTCATTTATTTCCTATGTATGCTGTAGGGGCAGCTAGGTGGTGCAGTGGATAGAACAGCAGTGCAGAGTCAGGAGGACCTGAGTTCAAATCTCACCTCAGACACTTGATACTCACTAGCTGTGTGACCTTGGGCAAGTCACTTCACCCCAAATGCCTCATCCTGGGTCATCTCCAGTCATCCTGATGAATATCTGGTCACTGGATTCAGATGGCTCTGGAGGAGAAGTGAGGCTGGTGAGCTGCACAGCCCTCCCTCACTCAAAACAAAGTCAAGTGCAAGTCATGTCATCATTTCTCTGATGGTGTGGTCTTCAGCAATGAAGGATGAACACACACATTTATCCCGTATGTAGTTTGTCTGTAATACGTTTGCTTATTGTCTGCCCATTAGATTGTGAGCTCCTTGAGGGCAGGGACTATCTTTTGCCTCTTTTTCTATCCCCAAAGCTTAGTATAGTGCCTGGCCCATAGTAGGCGCTTAACAAAGGTTTATGGACTAACAATAGCTCTTTGCCAGGCTAGCTCCTTCAGTCAATCAATATTAAGCATTGATTAAGTTCCTCCTAGGACTTCCATTTTGGAGAGGGGTCCAGGATGGCCAATCCTTTTGCTCTTAACTTCCTGGATTTCCCTGATACTCTCCCCAACATGGTTCCCTTCCCTTCCCCCTTCAGCCTTTCAGATTCTTCTTGTGTGATGTCTTTCCCCATTAGAATAAAATCCATTAGAATATAACTGAAGGCAGAGACTGGTTTTCTTTTTCCCTTTTGCTATTTATAGCCCCAGCACTTTACACAGTACCTGGCACACAGTTAGAATTTAATTAATTTATTGCTTAAAAATTTTAAAAGATCAATGAAATTGATTCAGAATCCTTTTAGACAATTCCTTCAGTGCCTTTGGAAGCAGTTTATTTGGGTTTAGTGACTTGAAGCCATTCAAGGTAGCTAGATAACCTTTTAAGATCTTCTCACTTGGGTTTCAACTCCCGGGTTAACGATTTTGTTCTAATGATCATTCTTTTTGGCAAAGAAAAGAGGGAAAAAAAGAAGTTCTATCATCCATATTACTGGGCAGTAAGAAATGATGATTTTAAGGGATTTAGAGAAACATGGGAAGTCTTGTATGAGCTGATGAAAAATAAAGCAATCACATACAGAACAATATACAAAGAGAGCGTAATGATTTAAACAAAAAGAATACTTAAAGGAAGGTGGAAGTAGAGTAATTGTAATGACCAATTTTGGTCCAGAAAACAGATAATAGAACCCACCTGACTCATCTCAACAGAGAAAGGGTGGTCCATGAGGGGAGGATAGTGTACATACCCTCAGGGTCAGTCACTGGATTAAGTAACTGTTTTGCCTTTGTTAAAAGGGAGAGTTCAGTGCTACAGGTAGTATATATCTGAAAATGACCATGATGTAAAACCAAAAGGTGTTAATAAAAAGTCTAAAAAAATGAAGCAGCTAGGTAGCAGAGTGAATACATAGAGCACTGACCCTGAAGTCATGACAACCTGAGTTTAAAGCCTGCTTTAAAAATTCTTACTTGTGTGGCCCTGGGTAGTAACTCATTGAATCTGTCTACCTCAGTTTCCCCTTTTGTAAAATGGAGATAATAATAGTACTAATCTCCCTGGGATGTTGATATGATAAATGATATAATATTTGTAAAACGATCATTTGTAATTGGATAATAATAAGATTTGTAATGACATAATATTTATATTATATGCAAACTATAAAGCACCTCATAAATGCCATTATTATTATAAGTTCTATTATCTGGACTTTACCCTAATATGGTATACTAATTTTTCTTTGATTATCTCCTTGTTCTCAATAGTTGGGGGAAAAACTCAACTTGTCCTTAATCCTTCCTTGCCAACCTGAGTTCTTTCAAGCACTGGCACACTTGACAGTATTTTATAGGATTAAGCCATTATCATAAACTCCTATTATCTGTCTTGAGTTCCATCTTCAGTACTTGTCTTTAAAAATCTAAATTGACTGATGGCAGGGAGACCAAATAGGAGATTATTACAACAGTCCAGATAAAAGGTGATGGATAAGGCTCTGAAACAGAGTGATGTTTATGTGAATAAAGAGAAAGGGACCAGTTTGAGAAATGTTGAGGAGATACAATCTAAAAGATGTGGCAAGTGACTGAATATGTGGAGTGAAGGAAAGTGAGAAATCAGCGAGAAGGCCAGGGTTGAGAACTAGCAGGATGATGGATGGTATCTTCCACATGAATATGGAAGTGAGTTTGGAGAGATTATAATGTTAAGTAGATCATGTCTACACATCCTGTGTTACTCACATCTTCTCACTAAAAAACTGAAAATTGTAGCTGTATATGTCTGCATGTGGGCAGGGAGGTGCTACAGTAGATAGAACACCAGGTCTGGAGTAAGGAAGACCTGAGTTCAAATCCAGTCTCGGACACTTACTAGCTGTGTGACCCTAGGCAAGTCACTGTTTAACTCCATTTCCTCATTTGTAAAATGAGATGGAGAAGGAAATGACAAAACACTTCAGTATCTTTGCCAAGAAAACCCCAAAAAGAGGTTAAGAAGAGTTGGATACAACTGAATTGACGGAACAGCAAATACATGTATGCATATGCAGAGGCAGCGTATTGATTGCTGTTCCAGAGCCCAGAGTCACCTCCAACCCCCCACTCCCGCAAGGAGTGGGTATGTATGTATGTGGGGGAAGGGTGGATGTGTGGAAATTTGACTGTTCAGCTATCTGGATTATATTAGGTAATAAGTGCCCTGAGGGGCTGACAAAGTCTGATAAAGAGCCTCAGGCTAGCTATGAGGGTTGGTCTTGTAGGGGAATGTTGAAGGGGATAGTGTAGTTATATTTGGAGACCGGTCACTATTGCTGTTACAGGAAGGGTGAGATTCCATCCATTTTCCCCAGCCTCTGATTACAGAATCATTTGCCCCTTTGAGGTCAAGCCACAGATCATTAGGATGCCCTCACCTCTACTTTAGAGACAACTGCAGTAGCCATGCCTAACATCTGGAGTTCTCTCTACCCTCTTCTCTATCTATTAGCATCCTACTGAATCCATAAGACCCAGCTCAAATTACAAGACCTCCATTTATTCTTCTCTGGTTCTCCTGGTCCCTCGAAAATTATTTCTCTTTCACTTTATGCATTTACCACTTCCAATCTTTAAGATTATCATTTTTCTTAGTTGCATACATGATTTATCCCTACTCCCAAACTGCAGAGATCCTATCTTGATCATCTTAGTATCTCTACTGTGGCTTAGCACAGTGCCTTTCTCATAGTAACTGATTAAAAAATATTCGTTGAATGGATGAATGAAGAAATGTCCTGAGATGGAAGACTGTTTTAGAGCCCTTCAGGAATGCTGAGTCTTTCTTATAAAGCATCGATCAAGTTTCTAAATGAATCACTGGAGAGTCTCACAGTAGGTAAAGAATGAAGGAGCAGGTTTATGGACTCTTTGGGCAAAAAGACAGCAAACTATAATTTTACTCTTAAAACCAGGTTGTTAGCCCATCAAAAGGGTGATACAATTCTGGTTCTGTTTATTTTTGCTCTTTGTGCTACCAGTCACATATAATTTTGAAATATGAACACTACTAGTCATTTGTTAATTACCCTTGAACAATAGTTAGGGGGCAGAAGAGACACATACTTCAAGTCTCTGAATTTTCCTATAAGTATGAGGAGACTGGTGATGCCATGGAGGCAAAGGGTGGGGTGGTAATTTCACTTCCCTTATTTATTCACTATCTCTGACCAACTGTGTCATCATACCTTTGAGGACGCAGATTATTAGTATGTCTAATATGTTAACTAACAAGATAGGATGTGCAATAGAAAAAAAAAAGATCAGAAGACATACTGAAATAACATTGCATCAGACAATCATAATGGCACTAAAGGTTTACAAAGGGCTTTAAACAATTTTCAAAGCATGGGATCAACATTAACTGGTTAATGTTCATAACCTAGCTGGTGAAGTATTATTTCTATTTAATAGGAGTAGAATTGAAGATGGAAATAGAATGAAGAATTTCTTGGTTTCTTACCTTTGCTACAGAACATTGCTTTTCTTTCCGAGAGAGAGAGAGAGAGAGAGAGAGAGAGAGAGTGTGTGAGTGTGTGTGTGTGTGTGTGTGTGTGTGTGTGTGTGTGTGTGTGTGTGTGTGTGTGTGTGTGTGTGTGTGTGTGTGTGTGTGTGTGTGTGATAGCTACAAAATCCTTCAAACCTTCTCTGGCCTAACCCTCTCCTCTTACAGATGAGGAAATTATGATTCAGAGGAATGATGTGACTTTTCCAAGGTAACATGTGTTGACCTGAAAACTTGGTTAAAGAAAAGGCAACAGGCTAAATGCACATATTTTATGATGTCATTAATTAATCAATTCCCCATAAAGAAAACAGTTACATAGAGCTATGGAGCCAGGATCAGAACTGGCTGCCTTAGTACAGAAACTGACTGTCTTAAGTACATTTTGCCATGAGAAAGGAGTTCTCACATTGTAAACACATTGTAATTGGGTTTTGTGATCCCAGCCTATAGGCATCTTCCTTCCGTAGCGTGCCTTTATGATTCAAGGCAAGGAAAAGTCCCATCACCCAGATTGCAGACATCCTGTCCTAAACAGGCCTTTGAAATTATTTATTCACAACCCAAGGTGTAGGCATCCTCTAAACAAAGGAGACTATTAGGTCCAGACTCTTCTTAATTCAAACTTTGGCCCTTATTAAAGTCTAAAATTTATATTAAATATTATCACATGGCTTTCTAAGCAGACAGAATGAGGACAAGAACCCAGACCTCCCGACTCCTAAAACAATGACTCTTCCACTCTAGCCATTCATGCTCCATTATGTAACACATACGACCCCACATAAACCGTTTTTCTTTTCTTTGGCTTACACAGCTGAAGCTGGGCTTTGTGCTCGGAAAGCTTCCCATGTTTCTGTACTGGATAATATATTTACAGTACTCTGTAAACCTTGGAGCACTATACGTCAAGCTATTATTACTGCTGTTGTGCTCGTGGTCGCCACTGGTGAGTCAGTTCACTTCAAAGAGGAAAGGGTGGGGCCCAGATTTATAACCCTGAGTTGGACTTATGGACAGATTAACAACATCCATTTATGGAACACTGTGGAGAGACACAGTACCTTCTATACAATATGTTCTTTGATCTTCACGATGACCTTATGATGTAGGTGGGGTGTATGTTATGACAATGGATTCAGGAGGACAATGAATTCAGAGAGTCTGAGTGACTTGCCCAAGGTTGTATAGTTAGCAAAGCTCCAGGGCTAGAGTGGGGATGAGGGGTACACTGAAGTCATCTAATCCAACCCTTATCTTAATGAAAATCTCCTCTACCCATAATCCTCTCAAGTGGTCATTCAGATGTGTTTGAAAACCCTAAGGAAGAGCCTCATTCCTCTTCTGGAAATCTTGGATAGGATCTTTAAGTGTCTGGGGCCCTATCTGAACTTAGGTCTTCCTGACTCCAGACCTGGTATTCTATCCACTGCACCACTTTAGCCTTCAGTCCCCCTATCAGTTCTATTTTCCACATAATGTGATACATGCTTATATTCTTTTATCTTCTATTTATTTAGCTATTTCATATATTAGTTTGATTTCCCCCATTCTAAGATCTTTGAGAACAGGTATCCTGTATTATAGGACTTCTTTTCCACATTGTGCTGGCACAGTGCTGAGCATATAACAGGTACTCCATAAATTGTTGCTGATTTATACCTGATTTATACCTTCTGTCGATGGCTCAGTTTTTCTGCTTGGGGAAGAGTAGGCATAGATGATATCCCCCTGTCTAATGGAGACAGGAAATCCCTGGGAATCTGGAGATTATAGGCAGAGTTGAAGCAGCTTTCCTTCCTTGCTTTTCCTCCCTAAGTTTGAGTTTTTTTGATCTCATCCTTTTTTTCAAGACCCAGCTCAAGTCCTATTTCCTCCATTCATTTCCTACCCCTGGTAATCACTTCCTCTTATGATTACCTATAGCACTATTAGTACCATGTTTTATCACTGACTTTTAAAAATATATATATCCTTTCTCTATGACTATAACATAAAGCCTCCTAAGGGCAGGAATCATTTCAATCCAGAACCTAGCAGAGTCCTTCCTGCACACTGGGTAAATGAATCAAAAATCTCAGAGGGACCTTGGAGGCTGGTGAGAACATAATGTACCTGATGAAAGTTTCCTTCTACGGCATCCCTAACTATCCCCAATAATAGTCATTAAGTCTTCCTTTGAAGACCTCAACTGAAAGGCAGCCTATTCTACATAAAGCTCACTCTTATTGTGAGGAAACTTTTCTTCCATTGAGCATGTACTCAACAAAGGCTTGTTGGTGGTGACAATGAATTATTTCCCCTCTAGCTGAGCTTTATTTTGTGATGGTGTGACTGTCTAAAGAGAAAACAAAGTTAAATGCTAGTGAGGCTACTGTCACGCATGACATTGCACAACTGCCATGTTTCACACAGGCACCAACACCCAAGCAACCAGACACAAAAGTATGAAAAACAGATGGTCTTTCACTTTTTTTGTATCCTGACACAGTAGGTATTCTGGCAAACATAGAGAAATGTGTGGGCTTACAAGAGGAATGGGAACCATTACAATCCTCGTATCTGAGAATCTCAGAATTTCTACTCGAAAATCCCCACTGCCATCCACAGAGAAAGGCCTTTAATAAAATTTACACAGACATCATCATCATCATCAATCATAGTTGTAGTTGACATTTATATGGCACTTTAGGATTTTTTTAAAGTACTTAACATATATGACCTCATCTGATTTGTGTATTTCTACAATATCTTCTTTATAGGTTTTTCAACCTCTAATCTCTCCCCTCTCCAATCTATTCTCTTAAATGTCAATCTATCTGGTAATATTACTTCTCTGATTGAAAAAAACTTTTTTTCAGTAACTTCCTATTGGCCACTCTGTGAAATTCACTGCATCTTTTACCTAGCATTCAAGGTCTCCTAAATTCAGGTACCACATTATCTTTTTAGGCTTATCTCATATTCCTTCCATCTATACATTCTAAGTTCCAGCTAAATCAGACAATTTCCTATATACTGGGCCTAGAGTAGCAAAGATTCATCTTCGAAAGTTCAAATCCAGCCTCAGACTAGCTATGTGACCCTGGGCAAGTCACTTAACCCTGTTTACTTCAGTTTCCTCATCTGTAAAATGAACTAGAAAAGGAAACGGCAAACCACTTCAGTATCTTTGCCAACTAAACTCCAAATGGGTCATAAAGAGTTAGACACAATTGAAATGACTGAAGAAATTCTATACTACAAAGTCTTTGCTCATAACACATTCTATAATCAAGTGGAAACAAAGATATGCCAAAATGCTATGACATCTTATTTCTTTTTTGGAAAAGGTACTGAAAGTTATTTTCCAATCATCATGGTATTCCTATACATCCAGAATTCTGAACACATGGCCAATGCTTGATAAGTTGAGAGGAATGGCAAAAAGAAATATTAAATTAATCACAATCCCATTCAGTGAAACAAGCATTTATTAAACACTTACTGCATGCAGAGCTCTGTGCTGAAGACTAGGGAAATACAATGTTTAGATAAGATCTGCTCCCTGGCAAAATGCCTGCCACACTCAGAGAGAGAAATATGGAAGTCACTCACATATTGTAGCAGATCATGTTTGTGTATGTGTATGTGTTTGTGTATCATGTTCTGATTTGTTACACGATTTCTTTCATTTATCTTAGTCTGACTACATAGCATGACTATAGTGAAAATATACTCAATAGGAAAGTATATGTAGAATCTATACAGAATGGTATGCAGTCATGGGGAGGGAGGGGGGTAGTGGGGAGTAGGTGGGGAGGGATAAAATCGCAATTGTATGGCAGTGATTGTTAAACATTACAAAATAAAAAAAATAAAAAAAATAAAAAGATCTGCTCCCTGACTGGGGAAATAAAAAGTTTAGGGAAGATTTGGTCCCTATTCTCCTTGAGGACATTACAGTCTAAGAAAGGGATATTAATAGAGAACTCATTCAGATACATGGTTCTTATGGAACCAGACAGAAGAGAAGGAAATGTGAGAATACTAGGGTTAAAATACAAGCTCTGGAAGACCACAGACAGTTCTACTTTGGCTTTGCTTCTGCAGTGCTGAGCATTTAGCCTAGAACACAGTAAGCACACACTTCATAAGTAATTGTTGACTGAACATCAGTGAGGGAATGGCAACAGACCTGGGTTCTCATCTTGGTTCTGCTACTAAAAAGCTCTGTGACCTTGGACAAACTGTCTAACCCCTCCAAGCCTCAGTTTGTTGTTGTTTAGTCATTTCAGTTGTGTCTAATTTTTCATAACCCCTTTTGTGGGGTGTTATTGGCAAAAATACTGGAGCAGTTTGCTATTTCCTTCTCCAGCTTACACAGCTAGTTTGAGGCTAGATTTGAACTCAGGTCTTCCTGACTCCAAGAAGGGTTCTTTATCCACTGCACTACCTAGTGGCTCAAAACCTCAGTATAGTCATCTGTAAAATGAGGCAATTTAACTACCCGATGATCTTTAAGGTCTCTTCTAGCTGTATGATCCCTCGAAAATACAATCAAAAGTTTCCTTGGGGGGGGGGGGGGGGGGGGGGGAGAATGCCCATCAAAAATACCTGAAAGAGGCAAAAACATCTGCTTTTATATGTGAAATCACTCAGAACTTGCGGCTTTATATTTCAAGATATAAAAAAATCAACCCTTTTTAGATCACTAATTCAATTATATCATAATTACTTAGGAGCCAAACGGTCTGGCAGCAAAGCTAACGCAAAGGTAGCTTCCAAGGCTTAGAATCCAGAACAAGAAAGGTAAAAGTCCAAGTGTGCTATTATTACTACAATTAACCTTTTGCCAATGAGAGGCAGCATGTTACAATGGAAAGAAGTCTGAACTTTATAGAAGAGGAAGCACCTGTGCAGGAATACCAGATTAAGTCCATGTGTTTCTATGAACCCTAACCTGTCCCTACAATTTGCTTGGAAATTTTCAAGTTTTTCTTTGACTAAGAATTCACCTGATTGTATATGAAATTATAAGACTGTATTCATATCTGGCCGTGCTGCCAGTGCATGACCTTGGACAAGTCACTTAATTTCTCTGGGTGGCAGCTTGATCAGCTAAAAACTTAAGGCACTAGACTAAATGACATTTATGGTCCTAATATAGGAATTCTATGATCAGTTCTAGATATTTCATTTTCAAAATAATATTGGTAAACCAATGGTTTACAAATCCCCAAAAGGGGGTGACTAGGAAGAGTGGAATGCCATTCCATTTAATGAAATGCTGAAAGAATTGAGTACAAAGAAGACTTATGCGAGTTATGATGATGATTGTCTTCAAATATATATGTCTATATATGTATAAATATATACATACATATGTATATATATCAATATTCCCCCAATATATATTATCTCATTTGATCAACAACCCTGTGAGGTAGGTGCTATTCTTACCCCCATTTTACAAATGAGGAAACTGAGGCTGAAAAAAATTAAGTGCCCGGGTTCACATAGCTAAAATGAGCTAGAGGAAGAATCTGAAGTTGGGTCTTCCTGACTCTAGTTCCCACACTCTAACTACTCTACCACCTAGCTGTTTCTTGTCTGCTAATATTTTTAGGCATACCATATGGAAAAAGGATCAGACATTTTATATAGTTCAGAGGGCAGAACTTGAACAGAGGCAAAATTTAAACAGAGGCAGCTTTTGGCTCAAGCATCAGAAGACTTGAACAATTTTGAGCTTTCCAACAGTAGTTTCTTATGAGGAAAAATTTTTTGGAAAGCAGATGACTAAAAGTAAGGAAGAATACCTGCATGCTCTGGAAAGTTATATTAGGTGATGTCTACAGTCCCTTCCAACTCTAAATTCTTTAGCTCTAGGATCTTTTGGCAACTATGCTCTTTGGAGTATTGCTCAGAGTTTCTACAAAGGAAATAAAAAGAACTGAAAATCAAACAAATCCCTTTTACTCCTTGACATTTCTGGGTAAAGATTTGGTAGGGAAGGAAGGAGAAGCTGTTAGTAAAGACAAGTTTTTCATATTATCTATGAATTTCAGTGCCTTTTTTATGTCTGTTACCTGGTAGCCTGAGTAGTTTAGAGTTAGCTATATATACAATGAAATTAATTCCTATTTAAAGAAAAATTTGAAGAGCTCCAAGCAAGTTTTAGGGACTACTCAGTGCTAACATAAACAAATGGACTGAAACTGGCATTCATACAGGGATACTTCCTCATTTACAAATGACTTCCTGAATTTTTGTAATTTGGATCATATTTTAAAGATCTTGAAATGATTTGCCGTTTAAAAGATCCATGGGTTATAAAGTATATTACCCCACCCACCGCCAATTTATCTAGTTTATAATTGTCATTTATTGGCTGGTAGGTCCATGTTCTTTATCAGACTAAGAAATATTTTCAAGATTTGGTTGTTTTTGTTGAGTTGTTTTTCAGTCATATCTGACTCTTTGTGACCCTCTTTTGGTATATTCTTGGTAAAGATACTGGAGTGGTTTGCATTTCCTTCTCCAGCTCATTTTACAGATGAGGAACAGGGTTACATGGCTTGCTCAAGGTCACTTAGCTATTAATTGTCTAAGGCTAGATTGAACTCATGAAATCCTTCTAACTCCAGGCCTAGCATTCCATCCACTGTACCACTTAGCAGCTCTATGATTTAACTGAAGCATAATTAACCTTTTAACAAATAGTGGTACTCTTGATTATCTAAACATCCTATCACAATTAGAACAGCTCCCAAATTGAGAAGCTATCACAGCTGCCTAACCAGATCCTCAAATGACCCTGGTATATTTGTGATACTATGAAGTTCAAAAATTTCCCAATAGACTAGGGAGTTGTGAGGCAGAAGAGGGTTGTTTTGGGGCAACACAGGCATGCTTTCATTCTGATCAGATAAAGTCAACTTATTTGGATAACATAAAAGCAAATGAGTTCTAATCAAAGTCCATAAGACTGACCAGCTCTCCAGGATGGACCAGGGAAATGAAAGCCGAACACATACACAGGCTATCAAAAGCAAACCAAACCAAAAATAAAACAACAATAAAAACTAGCCTTTTGTGTTGGTGTAGCTGAACAGCCCTCCTCCTTGGAAATAGTCTTGTATCTAAGAGCCCTTTAAGAATAAGGATTTGGTGATGGAAAGGCAAGGCAAGGTGATCTTGAAGAAAGGTGACCTGTGTTCATATCCTATTTCTGACACGTACCAATAGTGTAACCATGGAATGTGGTCCAATGGGACAATCAGTGTGCTCCAGGAAATTCTCTTACACTGTAAGTTACAAAGGAGTTGTCAATCTGAATCAGTGTGGGGAGTTTCCACGCTGGGAATTCCCAACACTGATTAAATCAGAAGTACAGACTGGGAGGAAAAAAAGAAACAACCCATACTGGGACAATGTAAATTTCTCATTATATAAAAATCAGGTCATAAACCAATTTTGTAAATTTAAACTTATCTGTTCAGTGGATTTGGTGCTGTTTCCTCACCTGTAACAGGAGCTGGGTCAGACTGGAGGATCTCCAAGGCCTCTTTTAAAGCTTTTAAATTCAGATGCTATTGATTCGAAGATAAATTTCTCCAGGTTCATACAATTAGGAATTTTTCTACCTGCAGCCAAAATCCAACTCACAGTTCTTGGTATATGCCCAACCACAAGAAGTATGTTGAGCCATCTTTTAAGTTCTTCATCCTGGTCCTTCCATGCATCTGTCCCCTACTGTTTCTACTGGGTCAAAGAATTACCTTTCCACTTCACTATTAACAGCTGTTCTTGGCTTCTGCTGCAACTTTCCTGTGATGTGACGGGGCCTTAGCACATTATTCCAGGGATTTCTTGCTTTCCACCTACTAGATTTTGGGTTCCCTTATTGCAGCAAGTCCCAAGGTTGCTTCTTTCCATCAAAAGTCATATCCTAGAGTTCTGGCCTCTCTCCCCCATTTCTTTTCTAATTTATTTGGTAAGGCCCAATCCCTCATCTTGACCACTGAATTCTAGCACGCACAGACAACCTTTCAGAAGAAGCAAAACTTTTCTGCACAGTAAAAGAGCTTCAGAATACAAGCCAGACCCTGATGAAGAAAATCAATACCATTTCATGCTATTCAGTAAGCTTAGCTCCAGTTCAAAAGTACTTAATCATTCTGCCACTGAGCTGATTTAAATGCATGAAGAGTCCCTTGTAGGTACCAAATGTCACTGCTCTGCCTTTATTCCCTGAGATGCTTTCTAGTTGGTGAAAAAGGCCTGGGTGAGCTTTCTGGTCTTCTCACAACCTCTTCCCTGTTCTTACTCTTATTCATTCATTCATCATTCATTCACTCTGTATGCAGAATCCCACAGGGAAAGTGAGATGCGCAAATTGAGAGACATCTCCATCCCAAGTGCCTGACCTGTGGTACAGCCTTCTGTGCTCAAACTGGACTGATCAGCCACAGTTGTGGGCACACAGTACCTTGACCCCAACACTGTGATGTCACTTTCATCCTCTTTGATGAATATTTACTGCAAAAGTCACTGGGTGGGATTTGTGTGAGATATAAAGAAATATAGAAAATGACTCCTGTCCTATAGTACTTACACTCTTAAAAATAAATTATTAAACAAAAATGTCATTGACAACTTTTGTTTTGACACACCAAATACTCACCTCCCTCACAATGCACAATACCCCAAAGCAATTGAGTAAAACAACATAAATGAGTCATTCCAACTGAAAGTACATTCAACCTTATAGTAATTTTCCATTCATAAAAAGGGAGGGGTGTGTGTGTGTATGTGTGTGTGTGTATGCTTTATGAAGGAATTTACAATATCTCTGTACAAAACATTATATAAGATTAAAATATTAAGTCCCACAAGGTTCAGGATAATGTCTTATCCCAACTTTCTATCCTTGCACACAAAAGGTGCTTAATAAATAAACGTTTCTTGAATGAAAGATATATGTAAACACTGGGTAAGTGTCTCAGATAAGGCATGATATATTATGAACTACATAAATGGTAAAGTCAATATATATTAGTAGAAGCTCAGAGTAAGAAAATAGGATATAATTAGTATAATCAGAAGTATTTCATGAAGATAGGATTGAATTTCACTTCCTACCCAGTTTCACTTCTTTGAACTTGTCCATCATGCCTCCAGGAAACTCCCAGAATCTCCTTTAAGAAGGGCCCCCAGACCAGCCATCTCTTCATTTGTCATCAGGCTAAACTCCTGTGGGGGGCAGCTAGGTGGTGCAGTGGATAGAGCACCAGTGCAGGAGTCAGGAGGACTTGAGTTCAAATCTCACCTCAGACACTTGACACTCACTAGCTATGTGACCTTGGGCAAGTCACTTCACCCCAATTGCCTCATCCTGGGTCATCTCCAGTCATCCTGATGAATATCTGGTCACTGGATGCAGATGGCTCTGGAGGAGAAGTGAGGCTGGTGACCTGCACAGCCCTCCCTCACTCAAAACAAAGTCAAGTGCAAGTCATGTCATTATTTCTCTGATGGCATGGTCTTCCACAATGAAGGACAAACACACACACTCCTGTGGATTTCTCCACCATACCCCTGTAGTGGGTACTTTTGCCTTTCTCCATGTTCTAGGTTCCTTTTCTGCACTGTTTTCCCCCGCTGCATTGTAAGCTCCATGAAGGCAATCATTGTCTTTCTTTTTTGTTTTTGTATCCCCAGTGCCTAACCTAGCACAATGCCTGACACACTGTGGGTCCTCAATAAATATTTATAGACTGTTTATTGACTGAATAAAGTGGGATGGGTATGATTTCAGCAAGTGGGGAGGAGGGGTGATAGTGAGCAGACCAGGAGGGTCATTCTGGTGGAGCAGCAGGGTCCTGTAAGAAAACAGTACAACCTCAGTCTGTAAAGGCAATTCAGGGCCAGAGTTTGGAGGACCTTGAAAGCTGGGATCAGAAGCTCTTATGTACACAATAGGGAATGTTTCAAATTTTGAGTAGGATCAAAACAATGTCTTAAGAAAATTAATCTACAGTATCATGGAGGACAGACTGGAGGAGTAAAAGAGTAGAGCGGGGAGACCAGTTAGGAAATTATTGTAATAATACAGAGATGAGGTAGGAAGGAAAGGAGGAAAGAAGGCAGGCAGAAATAAGCATATCATAGGCACTTTTTATGTGCCAGATACTAGGCTAAGCCCTGGGGATATGAATGCAAGCAAAAAGGCAGGCCCTGCCTGGAAGGAGCTTACATTCCAAGAACAGAAAATAACACTCAAAAAGGAAGCTGACAAAGGCAAGGAGGAAAAAGAGGAAGGAAGGAAGGAGGAAGGTGAAAAGTACCCAACCCAGGGCAGGATTTTGAAGACCAGAAAGTCATGAACTGGGCCAGGAGGAGAATGAAGGCAGGCTAGTCTGGGCTCCTCCCTAAAACGGAACCTCGAGAAATAATTCACCACTATGACAAAGGGGAAAGGTCTATCAGAAGAATATCCCACAATGAGTAGGCTGGTTCCTAATCCTAGGGAAGTTCTGGGATGAACCCTCAGTAGACAAGGTGTGGTTTGAAAGTCCAGAAAGTCAAGGACAAGGTTGGGAGAAGAATGGGGTAAAACTATAGTGGTAGCAATGAAAATGGACATATGCCAAAGACATTTTTAAGGAAGAACTGAAAGGCCTTGGTGTGTTGGTGGGAAGGGAGAGGTAAAGAGAAATTAAAGTTAGAAGTGGTCCCTTGACTTCATGACTCTTGCATGTTTCTCATTTTAGCTGATGGTTCCTAGGTCTTTTCCCACCCCGGACACTATATTTTCTTATAAAATTACTTTCATGACAATAGCATACATAACTACAATTTATAATTAAGTCCCAAAGATTTATATTACAAAAACATACAAATACTTCCTCATTGCTTACATGGTGAAACCCAACTTCCTTATGGCTTGGCTCTAAATCTTTCCACAATATGGCCCCAATTCCCCTTTCCTGTCCCATCTCTTAACTACTCTTTGGTCTGGAGTGTCTCCTCCACCCCTTTTGGGGGAAAGGAAATAGTCTTTCTTATAACTTGTTGAGGAAACTGATGGTCAGTGGGTAAGATTGTGCACATCTGTTTTAAAGTTTTTAATATATTATTGTACCAGAACAATAACTACAGTCAGTTATCCAAGGGAAGGTAATAGGATCTCTATAATCCTGGCCCTTTATGTATCTTTATTGGTTCAACTACCTTAGGAATGAGGGGAAGGGGACCTTTTGGATCATAAATCAATCCTGAAAGTCTGTGAGAGGAGCATTTGGGAAAAAAAAATACTTCTCAGGGAAAGGTTCAAATGATCATCTTTGGATTTCAGAGATACACAAAATCCAGAAACCCTTACTGGCTAATGTTTTGCTTAAAGCAGGAGATAAATGACAAGGGCTGGGTCCATAAATGACACAAACAACCAAAAAGCTTATGGAATTAATTCATCCTTGAATCAAAAACATAACTGAAAACATTCTATACACTGGTATCATTAGTTTATCAAAGAACACTCACACAGCATGACAGAGAGAAGAGGCACTGAAATATTATGATACTAAAAAATTCACTTTTGACAAAAGGCCCAGTTATTCCAGAATAGTGGTGCCAACCTGCAAGCCACAAACTGATGTTGAAAATTACAATTTAAGACTGTTTGCGTTCTGTTGTATTATTCATTTTATTAAATAGTTTCCAATTACATTTTAATCTGGTTCAAATTGGGAGAGTTGCTGGTGGATGGGCCTGGGGTCTACAGGTCAGTTTTATATCTCTGTTCTAAAACATGGTTTTTCTTTTGTAACAAAACATTTAGCAAAACTACAATTTTCCACTTATGAGTTTGACCCTGGAGTGTCAGAACTGTGGCCTCAGGACCCTTTTATTCTCTTGAAAATTGAGCATCTCCTTAAAAGCTTTTATTTATGTGGCTTATACTCTATCAATATTTCTTGTATTAGACATTATTATTATTATGAAAATAGCTTTCACCTCACTGATCCCATGAAAGGGACTTGGGGATCTCTACAGGTCCTGGACCACACTTTGAGAACTATTACCCAAGAATAAAAGCTACTTACTCTTTAAGGATTAAATGGTGAGTTCACATTAGTATAGTTAACTTTGAGAAAGCAGTTAACGTCATCTTTGTAAATAGAGCCACATGCACTGTGACAGTGTGTCAGCAATAAAGTATGTTTTATGTTTTGTTTTGTTTTTTTAAAGAGAGATTGATATACTCTGTGCAGTACAAACTGGTAACTGGCTAGTAAAATCGTGTTAATCTTCAGGGTTAATTTAGGGACCTTGGTTTACTGCAGGATCCTGGTGGCGTTGAGAGTCAAAAAGATATCTTTGGTCAAGTGAGCCATGCAGAGACCTGGAAGACAGGTCACAAGAACTGGAGGCTACTCTCTGACATCATACTTGATCAACTCTGTTGTCTTGACTGTGCTATGCCTCCATTTTACCTATTTCCTAGCCATGGTGTGAAGGTTAGATTAGAAATAAACTATTAAATAAAAGAAAAAAAGTAACATTCTGGGTTTCTTAAGACCAAATAATGTCACTTAATCATTTAACCTCTTTGAAACTCAGTTTCCTCATCTACAAACTGGAGAAATAATACACTGTCTACCCAAAAGGGATATTCTTAGACATAATAACATAATGCATGCAAAAAACTCTGCAAACTTTAAACAGTTACATAAATGTACATTATTATTAGTGCCTAAAGGAGGCATCAGAGTATTGTAACATGTAGGGTAGCCATAATAACTAAAGAGAGATTCTTTTTCTCAGCAAATATGAAAAACATAATAAAAAACAGTTATCATTAAAACACAAGCCATAGCTTTCTGAATTGCCTTCTAATGGGCTGATATTCTTAGGTCACTGCCAAGACCTACTAAGGACAGAGTTCTCCTAATCTTCATTCTGAACCTCTGGTTAGAAATGACTTAAATGAGCACCTTAAGTTTTAAGAAACAAAAACAAAAACTTTCACCTTGCACAATTCTTTTAAAAAAAAAACCAACCAAATCCAACAATCTCCTATTAAACATCCATTTTGTTTTTTATCTCCTTAAACTGGCAGTGAAATTTGACAGAGCTACCATACTTGACAGTGAGATAAGCCCACGTCATTAGGGATGTAAGGACAGCAATATGTAAGTTGCTCATTGCCCAGGCATATATGAAGGAAAGCCAGATTTTAAGCAGACTCCCTTATAAAACTGTCAAACATGGGGGGGGGGGGGGGAAGTCACCAGTTAACAAATAAAGTTTCACAGAACCAATGTCATATACACTGCAGCATCCCTTTCAGCCTCAGCCATGTGTGTTATGTTTATACTGATATATTAAATTATAAAAAAATCCCAAACTACTGTAAAGCAGGATAACAAACAGCAGCTGTGTGAAGGAACTGAGCTCAGCAGAAAGCTCCGGGAATTCCTTTTGTGGCTGGGAGTCAGGCAAGGACTGCATGCAGACCTCCACTGGCAGAGCCAAGGGAACCCGCCTGCAATGAGTGAGCTGAATCAAAGCTTCCCTTTACCTTAAAGAAGCTTCCTCTCTTGTCCTGACAACGGGTAGCCATTGTCAAAGAGGCCATTCTCCCGAGGCAGGTTCCTCTGTGCCCTTCGGACTCCTAAGAGGAGAGACATTTTTAATGGTTAGTCCAGTCTGTAGGAAATTCCTTTCTAAGCCCCAGGAACAGTCACAACAACAGCTCTGCCAAGATCTTTCTTCCGTCAACAACACAGTGCCATTTATTTCCCACCAAAGCCCTTCCGCATCCTTTTCGCCCATTATTTCCTGTAACCATTCTGCTTCAAAAGGCACAGCTACTGGGTACTGCTCCCCATCTCTCTTCTCCCCTTTCCCCTCACCCCAACTTTCCAATGGACACAATATGTCTCAGAGTATTTTTAATGTACTTGTTTAAAAGGAGAAAATGCCAAAACATAATGATGTCCTTGTTTGTTTGCTTGACTTCCATCTAAAGTACAGATAGGACAAATGTTAGATGTCACCACTGACTGCTTCCAAAGATTACAGATTTAATGGGGCTAATTCAAAGCAGGGAAAGGCTAAAGAATGAATGGCACTGTATACCTAGGATGGGGGGAAGATCCTACTTGCTTTAAATTTGACAGTCATTAACTCTGCTTACCCCTAAACTCCAGCAAAGTCCTCAAGGATACAACTTGGGAAGAAATTAGTTCTATTTTGTCTCAAAACTTGAGAGATTTAGGTGAAATGTGATACTATATTGAAGTAATAAACTGTTTTCATTTATCACCAGCAAGTATGTGGAAGTTCATGCATACAGCCTAATGGCAAACCAGGAGGAAAATCAAAGTTTACATGAAAGTGTAGGGGAGATCTTAGATTTGGGACTAGAAAGGATAGATGCTAGGGATCATGAAGACCAAACTCTTTATTTTACAGATGAGGAAAGTGATGGCTCAACACTTATTGAAAGCCACTCAGGTCTAACAGTAGGATTTGAACTCAGATCCTTCTCCAAGAGCTCTTTGCAACCCACCACACAGCCTAAAGTAAATTTACAGGTGAGACAACCACACATCTCTGAACAACATGACTTTGGCAATTCCGGTTTAGAATTTTTCTAAAGTTTTCAAAAAGCTCTCAGTTTTCCTTTCTAGCAAATACACAAACATGAACACACATGGTAAAACACATGTTCCCCCTCACCCATGTATATTTTCTTTGATGAAACTGGAATTTTTTCTGTCAGTTCACTTTTTCAATTGAAATGCAGCAGTGAATCATGATAACAATAAAAATGATAAGTACTACTTTTATTAATGACAAAACTATCACTGTCCCATTGCCTATTCAAGTTGAGTCAATATATGCAGTCTGAGTGAGTCCATTTGAATCTTGATGAGTACGGTGGAAAGACCCAAATATAACACTAACTAAAACCCCTTTAAGTTTAAAGTGTCCCAGCTGTGGTGGGAAAAGGGGCTTTCAAAGGCAGTGCCAGCTGCGTTATCAGTTGACTAAAAGGGTTTGGAACAGCTTTGTTTCCACTATTGGCAGTGTTAAGGAGAGCCAAGCAGGACAAAAGAGACGATAAAGACAGAGCTAAGATGTTCCAAAGCATATAAAAACAGACATAAAGTTAATAGAAGACTGTCTTGAGAGTGAGAGATCAGCCAGCTTGGATGACTTGTTGGGGTATCTGCCCCCTGCTACTGACATGTCCATTTTCATTTGTAGTTATGAGAAGATAGATGAACTCCCATTATGAAAATATATAGAATCCACCCACCCATCCTTCCTGAACTTTCACCCATTTTTAGTAATCTAACTGAGTCTCTTTAAAAGTTCTGAAATGTCATTCTGTATTTCTTTCCACTTGGTGATGCAGCTGGGATAAAAGCCAAAGTTCCAAAAACCTCCTGAGAAAACTCGTTTAGATTTCTAGTCCAATTCTGCTGACTCCAGAGGTTCAGATTATTCAACTCAACATCTGAAATGAGACCAAACTCTGAACCCTTTGAAGTTCATCATTTAATCCGGGAAGTCCATATGCTGGAGAGATACCAAAGAGAAAGCACAGAGCAGGATAGGATCTGCCCAGTAACCTTCGGTAGCATGGAATTATTCATTGACACACAGAGTCACATCAGCAAAGAGTGTACACTCATTCCAACCAAGCTGACTACCTCTAATTTTTTCTTCCCCAGCAGACAATGGAGTGCTACTTAATTTAGGCCTATAAAGAGCTAAGTAACCAATGAGTAAGATTGGGGTAGGGAATCTCTTCTAGATCTAAGTCTCTTAGGCCTGTTTAAAAAAAAAACAAACCAACAACTTTTTGTTTTACTTCCTAACTCTTTTTGATGAGGCATGACAGGAAGCTGCTTTACCTACTGGTCAAGGGACTGTGTTCATATTCTAGAAGTTAAATATTTTACCTGACTTAAATACCTAAAAGACAAATACCTAAGTTAAACCATGCCTCAGTTAAACATGTTGAACTTAGAAATTCCTCTCATATCTGTCTTATTCAATTCAATTCAACAAGCATTTATTATTCATTAATAATTATATTTACTAATTATTATCTACATGTAATGCACTGGGAATATAAAAATAAAACTGAAGCAATGTTTGTCCACAAGAAACTTACATTTTACTAAGGGATGCAAGTAAATAAACAAAAATAAATACATGATAATCAGATGATGAGGAAGAAAACTCCAGATTACTAGAGTGATCAGAAAAAGGCTTCCTGGAGGAGGTGGAACTTGAGTTGGTCCTTGAAAGAGGACAGGAGGTGAAGTGTGGGGAGTGTTCTTCAGGCAAGGGGTACAGTTCAGCCTGCCGAGGCACAGGAGCAGGACATTAAAGGTCAAGTATCATCAAGTAGGAAGAAAGGAAGACAAGGAACAGGGACAGATAAGAGAGATAAGGTAAGGATAGGGACTGGAACTATGATGAGATGAACTCCCAGATACAGAAATTCTTTATATATCAATGCATGTTGAAGCCTTCTCAGAAATTTACAGTCTCAAAGAATGCCTAGAGCACTGATTGGCCAAGTGACTTGCCCAGGATCACACAGCCAGGATAAATCAGTCAGAGAGGCAGGACTTGAAACCTAGTCTTCCTGTTTTTAAGACCATCTCTTTAGTTATAGATGCAAAATAGCATATATAGAATGCCATAATACTTGACAAAATGTTATCCTATTTAATTATATTCTACACCGTAAGTGAGTACCTCAATAAGCCTTAGCCTAATGAGGTCAAGGTCTCCCATTGCATCCTGGGCTGTCTCTGTCATCCTGATGAATATCTGGTCACTGGATCCAGATGGCTCAGGAGGAGAAAGTGAGGCTGGTGACCTACACAGCCCTCCCTCACTCAAATCAAAGTCAAGTGTAAGTTATATCATCATTTCTCTGATGGCGTGGTGCTCTTCAAGAATGAAGGACCAACATAACAAGCATGAGAATGGAAGCAATGTAAACAATAAGTATACAAGTTAAGCTGGAGTCAGACAAGGAAATTATCTGTGAGTGTGTTTTGTTCTCTTAATAGACTTTAAGCTCCATAAGAGCAAGGGCCACGCTTGTCATCCTAAGTATATAGTACGTCATCTTCTTAGATCTGTAGGTAATAAATGTCTGAGGAAATGAACTGAAAAAACCTGGTCCCAGGTAGAAAGAAAGAGAAAGTATTAGAAAAGGCCTCTAATTTTAGAGCAACAAGGTGAACTCCTGACAATACAAGAATTAAGTTCAAGTACAATTTAAGGGAGATCATCAGGTCAGTGATGAAAATTCCTCCTCCCCTCCCCCCCTTTTTTAATTTTGGCATTAAGTTATTAAAATCCAGCATTTGGAATGGGGAGGTTAATTTAAGGACTAGACTGTTAAAAGTTAATTTCTACCAGAAACCTCAAACTATTATATTTTGGATCAATCATTAATAGGGACTTAATTTTATAAGACCTCAGATTCTTCTCCCTTCCACCAGTAGCTTCAAATACTTCCCCCCAGAACTTTTATTTGAGGACCATCCAATAATGAGCTAGAATCAAGAAGCAAAAATGCAGCACATTGGAGTTCCTGTGCAAGCTCTCCCCACTGACAACAGCATTTTACCTTCATTTTCCCCCTGGTTTTCTTTAAAGTGTACCAATAATTCTTAAATATGGAAAAAGAGACATTCCAGAGATTCTTCTAGATGCTAAGCACTAGCAAAAAAGTCTTCATCTGAGCTAAAAGACACCAAAAAGCTGTCAGGCCTCTTTCAATCAGGTTACTGAAGTAACATAAGCTGAGCTTGCTGATCTGCTTGGATCCAAAGGACCAAGACAGGAAGAATGCATTTGCCACCCAGTCCTTCATTCATTAGTCCCACAATATCTTCTATGGCAAACCAAGCTACCTCTATGGATGGAGTGATGTAAAATACACCTATGATGTAAACATGGACTGGTTCCTTAAACTGTGTAAAAAACACACTGTGACCAAACTCCCCACTTCACTTAGGGTCCCTGGGCTTATTCTTTTTTGAGTAAGGCAAAATCAGGAGGTGAGCTGAGGTTCAGTGCTTTGCCTGAGGTTACCCAGCAAGTTATGGACAGGCAGGGATTAGAACTGTGAGTTCCTGAATTTCTAGTTCACACAAATCAACAAACCGTGAAATGGTCTAAGGCTAAAACACTGGAACCTCTCCATTTTTCTCTCTCCTTGGCTGACTGCCCACCAGAACACTGAATGCATAAGGGAGCAAAGTGCTGTGGAAGGTCTGAGTCAAATTAAGGTGCCTCCCTATCGTTTCTTTTTCAGTTTTTCAGACTTCATCCTTTCCCTCCAATTTGCTGCAGCTTCAAAATATAAAATCAAAACAAAGGTGATGGCTCAAATTATATTAAAAGCAACAGCTTACGTATGCCATATCTATTTAATTTGGATGCAATTTAGTACAGGGGATAGCGTGCTAGACCTGCAGTCAGGAAAATCTGAGTTCAAATTTGGCCTAACACTTACTAGTTGTGTGACCCTATGCAAGGCACTTAACCTCTGACTTCCTCAGTTTCTTCAACTGTAAAATGGGGACAATAATAGCACCTACTTCCCAGGGTTGGGACTGTAAGTAACTTGAGGCCAGGCAATGTCTTTTGCCTCTTTTTACATCCTCAGCATTTAGCACAGTGCCTGGCACATAGTGAATATTTAACAAATGCTTACTGGTTGATTAAATTAATGTTTGTAAAGTGTTTTGAAAATCTTATAAAGGCTTTCCATATACCTGATTTATCAGTTAAAAAGCTCTATCTAGTCTAGGAATTTTATAATCACTTTCAACAGCCCTTCATTTTTTGCAATAAAGCATTCTATTTTCATTTCTACCAACCTTGAGCACATACACCCATGTAACAGATATGATTCACCTATGTCATGTTTTCCTTGATCATACTGCAATGGCTTATTTCCAATCTCCATTTTTAATAATGTAAATTGATACTGAAGGTCCTTATATAGTACCTTCCTGAGACCAAGGAGATATGTAAATACAATTACAAATATGGTCCATCCAAGGTCAAGGCAGCAGAAGAAAGCAATTTATACAGGCTGTTATGTCAGGACCAAGTCTGGGAAATGAACCTCATCTTTCCCCATCTGTTCCTATAACCAGCCTGAGCTGCATCGTATGCACACACTTGCCCCCTTTCACTTCCCAAATGTTTATGATTTGAAACTTTAGGATTTTATTAAGCGAGGCAAAGCAAGCTAGGAAATGCTTTAAGCGCATGCTCTTTGCATAGACAAAGTTAAGGGTCTGTGACTGTCTCTGTGATTATCTTCCTATGACCATGGATTTTACAAATTGGACAGAAAAATTCATTCCAAGCTCAAGCTTAATATTCTAGTTATGATTCAAGTTATGTGAATAGATAAAAAAAATCCTGTCTCCCTATCTGCGAATGGTTTTTACTTGGCTCAACATTTAAACTTTTTCTTTTTTTCTTTCATTTTTAAAAGAAAGTCTGAAGTTAAATTCAAAACTTGGATACACACTTGGATGAAAACATTTGACAGATAACTAGAAGACTTCTTTTCCAGCTCCACTGTTATCTCCCTGGGTTTGTGAATATTTCTCTTACATGCTTAATGCCTCAGTTGTCCTAACTATAATGGAAACAGTAATACTACAGTGTTTATTAAAGGGGAGCAACGGTATTTACTAAAACATTCTGTGTTTGAGTTCCTTCTTTGAACGAAGAGCGAGTTAGGTACGCAGGAACCATGTGCGTCCATAGATAGGATGAAATATGGCAATGGTCAGCAGGATGACTCTCAGAGGAACTGTCCCCAGTGGGACTCAAAGGCTTCTTTGGATTCATGCCAACTCTTCAATCTGTTTGTCAGGCACTCAGCACAGGGATGCTGTAGAGCAGTTCTGTGATTCTGCTTGCCTGTAAAGTATTATCACGAAGTAACTGCACAATGACAATATTAGTCAGAATATTCTTTGGTATATGGCTTTTCTGGCTGTCATATATGGAAGCAAGTGAAATGTTTCTGCTTTTCTCTTTATACTCCTACCCCCCCAGGGATCTCTATCACAATCACTGATAGTCTTGCAAAGGGGATTACAGTTCCAGCAAAATGTTTCTGAGAAGGGGGTGGTGATATGACATGGAACATGGCTACCACTAATTCACTTCCTTCCTCCTACTTATGGGAATTTATCAAGCCCCTGTTACGTGGAGAGAACTGTGCAAGGCTCTAAGGAGATACAAGATTTAGGTAAGATATAGTCCCCGTCCTGATGGGGACCAGTTTCATTTTTTGTCCTTGTATCCTCAGCACCCTGCATAACGCCTGGCACATAAGTAGGCACTTAATAAAAACTGGCTGAACTGTATTAAAGAGAAGCAAATACAGATAACTATAATGGAAAGTATGATACAATTTATTACAAGGATGAGGAGAAAAGTGCCATGTCTGAAAGAAAAGCATATTACCAACAGGAGGCATCAGGGAAAGACTTCATGCATGAGGGTGTGAGGGTAGGAAAGCAGGCACTGAGGGGGAGGGAGGACATTCCAGCTGTAGAGAACTAAGTGAGCAAAATTACAAAGGCAGGAGAGCCCTGAACATGTCTAGGCAATCCAAAAAAGGTCCATTTCGACTGAACTGTAAATTAACGGATGAGACTACAGAAGCAGGGTGGTGCCCAGGTGTGGTAAGTGCCTTGAACACCAGGAAAAGAAGTCTGAACTTTACTTAATAAGCAACAGGCAACCACAAAAGATTTGAGCAGGTTAGCATGACTATATAGCATGATGATATAAGCTTAAGAAAGAATAATCTAGCAATAGTATAAAGGATGGACTGCAGGGAAAAGAAAAGAGATGCATGAAGCCATTTAAAAAATTTTTAATTTCTGATATTTTTAGTACTATGGACAACAGGCTGGGTGTGTGTTAATCAGGGACTGTAGCAGGGTAGTGGCAGTAGGAGCAAAGAGGAGGCAATAGATGTAAGTTCAAGATTGACAGAGCTGCCATCATCTCTGTATATGAAAGACAAGGAAAAAAGACAGAGTCCAGGATAACATTAATACTAGAGACATGAACTTGGAAGTCAAAGGAGAGCAAATTTGGGGTGAAAGGGAACAGTTTTGGGCCTGCTGTATTTGAGGAACTAGTGAAACAATCACAGGGAAATGTCCTGCAGGAGTTTGGAAATATAGATTTAGGACTGATTCATAGAGATGATAGTTGTCATCCTGGGAAAGAGTGAGACTGTCAAGAAAGAGGCTGGGAGATACTGTGGTTGAATGGGAAAGGTTCTGGATCTGGAGTCAAAGCATCTTGTTCAGTGTTGGTTCGCTACTTATTACCTGTGAGACCACAGGCAAATTATGTTATCTCTTTGGGCCTTCCACTGTAGAATGAGAGGGTTGAACTAGATAGAGAACATGCAAATATGCAAGGCATACTTACGTAGGAGATAAAATGAGAACCTGTAAATAGCTTTATAGCTAGAAATGTCTAGAATATGAGCTAAAAGTGCCAAGAACATGTGTGTTTGTAGCATCTAGGTGGCTTTAGTGTATTGAGTTCTAGATCTTGAATCAAAAAGACAAAATCGAACCTTGAGTACTTACTAGCTGTATGGTCTTGAACAAATAACTTAATGTCTACTTGCCTCAGTTTGCTTGTCTGTAAAATGGAAATAATAAAAGCACCTATCCCAAAGGTTGTCATGAAGATAAAATGTGATAATATCTGTAAAGCACTTTGTAAACCTTAAAACACAATATAAATTATATGTACGTATATATGTATACATACATACAAAGATATATATTATACTTCCCTCTTATACTTTAATATTACTATTAAATAGAATTGTAGAACTACAAAGGACAAAAGGTACTGCCTAATGCAACCTCCTCATTTTAAAGATGAAGAAATAAAGAGTATTAGAGAAATTGAGTGGTTTATCCAAGTAGCCTATCACACAGCAAACAAGTACTAGAATCAGAGCCATAACCCAGGTCTTTTGATTTTTAGTTCAATATTCTTTCTATTATCCTACCTTTTCCCCCGCTAGGAGCAATGAAATGACCCACAGCAGATGGAATACAAGAAATATCACATTTTCCAAATGCCTTAGCATCTTTATTTCAAAGAGAATCTGAAGGTTCAGACACCTTGAGCCACCACTACATACGACAATCAATAAAGTGATAAACCTACTTTCTGTAGAAGTCAGTTAGTCAGTCAACAAACGTTTATTAAAAGCTTACAATGTGCCAAGTACTGTGCTAAGCACTGTGAAAGAGAGAAAGGCAAAAACAGTCCCTACTCCCAAAAAGCTTACATCCTAATGGGGTAGATAACATGAAGTAAGGAAGACCTAGCCTAAGTCTCTCCTCTAACACTGGCCTTGTGATCCTGAGCAAGCCACTTGACTTGGAAGGGGCCAACAAATACTGGTGGAACGTCTCTGGGAGATGTACAAATGAAGAACATTCAAGGAACAATGGTTTAATAATATAACAATAGCTTGCTTTAAAAAAAAACACTTTAAGGTTTGAAAGAAATGTTTTATAAATGTTATCTCATTTTTTCTTCACAATATCCTTGGGAGGTACCTGCTATTATTTTCATTCTTTTACAGCTGAGGAAACTGTGTCTGATAGAGGTTAAGTGACTTGCCCAGGAACACATAGTTTTTTACATATCTTTTATAAGTCAAATGTGAACTCTAGATCCAGCCCTGTATCCACTGCACTACCTAGAGAACAGACTATAAGACAGATTCACACACAAAAAAATCGGTATTTCCATAGATCAACCATCACAGAAATAGGAGAAATTAGGAGGGGAAATGGAATTTTCAATAATGGCAAAAATGATCAAACATTTTGGCATAAATGTCCTAAACACATATAAGATCTATATAATGAAAGCAATAAAAGCAACTTTAAAGTAAGAAAGAACTCACTGGAAAACCATAGAATGTGTAGGGCTTGGTTAAGTCAAAATACTAAAAAGGTCAACACTACTGAAATAACTTAATAATTTAACATAGTTCCAATCAAAACACTGGGTTACTCCATCAGAGTAAACTGATAAAACTCATAAGGAAGAAAAAAACAGAAGAAGATACTAAGGAGAATTATGAATAATAAAAAAGGAAGGGGGAATTACATTGCTTGATTTCAAATTGTATTTTGCACAGTTATCAGAATTACCTGGTACTGGATTTTTAAAATACAAAAACAGATCAATGGAAAACATATACAATTCAAAATCAGAACTAAAGGAATAAAATAAACGTGCTAGAAAATCCACCATTATAAGGCATACTTCCAGTTATGAATTATTAGGATGATCATGTTTAAGTAATCATGGATCTCACCAATTAGACCTGTAATATTCTGGGGTTTGATACAGTCAGTCTAATATCACCCCAAATAGAAGTCTCTATAAGACCTCACTCATGTCAGGGAATTCCTTTTCCATCTTTACTCCCTGCTGGACATACTTTACAGCTTTACAGAGCATGAATGTCCTTATTCTGTGCCTCATATGATTATGAAAATTCTGATCTGTGTTTACATTTGGTAAGGAATCTTGTATTCATTTCACGAGCTCTTATCAAGCACTTGCTATGGACAGGGTACTGTGCACAGGAGATGTAAGGACAAAAAGACAAAACAGTTCTTGATTTCCAAGAACTTAGATTCTATTGAAGTGAAAACAATGTGGACACAAAATGGATACAAAATTTGTACAATGTGGATACAAAGTATTTTCTGGGCAGAAAGTACCAATACCAACAGCGAGCTCAGCATTTGAGCTGAGTCTTGAAGGAGGAACCTCACAGAGTCTGAGGCAGAGCTCATGGGGATTTGTATTTGAGGCATGAGAAGGGTGTTGTTGTGTTTGTCCTTTGTTCTTGATTAGGACCATGACATTAAGATGATGACATGACTTGCAGTTGACTTTGATCTGAGTGAGGGAGGGCTGTGCAAGGTCACCAGCCTCACTTTCTCCTCCTCAGCGATCTGGGTCTACTGGCCTGATATTCATCAGGATAACTGGAGATAGCCCAGGATGCAATATGAGATCCTTGTGCAAAGGAGCCAAGACAGTGAAGAATACCATGTTTTTCTGGAATGTACTGTCTAATAGAGAGCAGCATGCAATAATAAACCTTGGGATGATAGGCTCCAGACACAATGTGAAGGTCCTTAACAGCCAAACCAAGGTGTACAGTATTATGGGGACAAAAGAGAATTGTTAGATTTTCTTGCCCAAGGCAGTGACAGGGTCAGATGTGTACTATGGGAACATCACCTTGACATCACTTTGTAAGGACACAAGGAAACCAATTAGCAAACTACTGCAGAAGTCCAGGTGATAGATGACAAGATTGTGAACCTGGTGGGTGGCACTCTAAGTTACGTAATCTTAATGTACGTATGAGTGATTTTTCACTGCAGTAGAAGCCTTTAAATTGTCCTCTACTGAATCAAATATTTCTTTGTGATCAATAAATAAAAAATGTAACAGGACCTCATATTCTTTGTACCTTTTAGGGATATGTATGACTGCAAGATGTACTCTTGAATAAAGAGTTGTTGGTAAAAGATTAGCTGTTTCCTGTTAAAATTTTCATAGTTTTCAAGTAGATCATGCCCATATACATCTTAAATACTTAATTCACCCAAAATTCATTCAACAAATCAAGTCAACAAACATTTATTAAGCTCCTACTCTATGTGCTAGGTGCTGTGCTAATCACTGGGGATATAAAGAAAAGCAAGAGATTGTCTCTGATCTCAGGGAGTTCCCAGTCTAATGGAGGTGACAACATTAAAATAAACAGAGGATAAATTAGAGGTTATCCCAGAAGGAAGACACAAAAGATTGAGGAGGACTGAGAAAGGCTTCAAAGGAGGGGGGACTTTAGATGACACTTGAAGGAAATCAGAGAGACTGGAAGGTGATAATTCCAGTCATGGAAACAGCCAGTGACAGCTGTGGACAGCTAGTGTGCCCAGAGTTGAGAGTCAGAGTGTCTTGTGTGAGAAATATGTCAAGGGAAGTAAGAAGACTGGATAGATAGGAAGAAGTCAGGCTATGAAGATTTTTAAAAGCCAAACAGAGGGGTTTATTTTTGATATCAGAGGGAATAGGGAGCTACTAGAAGTAATTGAATGGAGGAAGGGGGCTGAGGACATGCATGAGATTTGGGCCTTAGGAAGATCAAGCTGAAAGTTAAGTGGAGAAGGGACTGGAGAGAAGAAAGACTAGTGGCAAGAAGACCAACCAGAAGGCTATTCTTAGGGGTCAGGAAATGAGGGCACCATCAGGCTGGGACATTTATTAAGCGCCTCCTATGAGGGGAAACAATATGTACATAGAAAAGTAAATGCAAAGAAATTGGGAAGAAGGCACTAGAATATGGAGGGAATCGGGACAGGTTTCTTGTAGGAGATGGCACTTCACAGGAGCTTTGAAGAAATCAGGTAGGCAAAGACACAGACAGACTCAGACACTCTTCTAGAAGAGGCCTTTCTGAGCAGAACCAGGAGAGCTTTGTACACAGCAACAACCACAGTGGGTGAGAAATTTTTCTGGTAGACTTAGTCCTTCACCACAATGCAAGGACCTAAAAAATTTCCAATGGACTCTTGAGGCAAAATGCCTTCCCTGTTCAGGGAAATAACTATGGAGCTGGATCACAGAATGAAGCAAACCATTTTCTCTTGTGTTATGTTTTGTTTTTCTTTATGGTTTCTCCCATTTATTTTAATTCTTCTATGCAACATGACTAAGGTGAAAATGTATTTAATAAGAATGTGTAGAACCTATATAAGGTAGCTTGCTGTCTTAGGGATGGAGGGGGAAAGAAGGTGGAGGGAGAAGGGAAAATCTAAGATATATGCAAGTGATTGTAGAAAACTGACAACAAATTAAAAAAAATAGAAGAGGTCTTTCCTAATCTCTCAGTTGCTTGTGCTTCCTCTGTCTCTCCCCAACTCAAGGGCGTGCATGTGCACATGTGTGTATTATATTTACTTTATCTGTGTATATTTCTTTACTCCCCAATAGAATATAAGGTCCTTAGGGAGAGATACTCTATACTCTCTCTCCTCTTTGTATTTGTATCTCTACTACCTAACATGGTGCCTTAGACCTAGCAATGTCCTAAGAGACGCCTGTTGAAACTTGGCCTTGGAGAAGAAATGAGAAAATTTACCTTCATTCTTCCTTTGAAGTCTGCCAGTCAACAAGGCAAAAAGAGGTACTATGTGCTAGGCAATGTGCTGGGTACAAGGGATACAAAGCAAGACAAAAAAGAAGGGAACTCGAGGGGTCTGAACATTGCATATTATGTCTGACTTGGATGATGCATTGTTTAGCGTGCTGAACTGCTTCTTCTCCCCTCCCCCCCCTTTCTTTTTTATTCTTTTTGCAAAAATGGTTTGATGGGTAGGGGAATGAAGAGGGATATATAAAGAAATTACGATGATGTAAAAACAGAAAGATAGAAGCAGAATGTCATCTAGGAAAGGTCAAAATTAAATCAAATCAATAAGTCTTGAAGTAAGCCTTCCAGGGGTTGGGGGGGAAGATGAAAACTGTGTGTTGGAACAATCTTATTTGATTTTTTTATAACTGAACTAGAAAGAGATGGGAACAAAAAGCTTTCCTTCTGTATTGGTCCAGTTCTCCAGTAAGAATCACTGCGCTTCTGTAAGCCATTTACACTGACACAGAGAATTTTTTAGATTTAATTTTTTTCAAAGTTACAGTCAAGATCTATGAAATTTTTGAAAAATGGAATATAAGTTTGAACATCATGGAATAATAGATACAATAAAGCGGACCCACATTGCAGATCTGAGAAACATTTTATGCATATGCATGAAGAAGATTATTAGTTCAAGGAATCCTATGGCTCCATTGGTCTTTTCTTCAGAGATACCTGGGAGCTAGCATGATATAGTGAGGAAAGGCACTGCTTATGAATTCAGGAGAACTGAGTTCAAATCCCACCTCTGCTATTTATTACTGACATGACATTGGGCAACATGGAGTATGGGATAGGAAGCAATGATCTAATAAGTAACTGGGTAGAGAGTTGGTCTCAAACTCAGGAAGACATAATGTCAATTCAATTCAATAAATACTTATCAAGTGCCTACTATGTGCCTGGCACTATGCTAAATACTGGGCCTCCGCAACACATTGGCTATAATCCCTTGATCAAGTCACTTAATTGCTCAGTGATCTAAGCAACTCTCTAAGCCTATAAATTACAGAGAAGGTACTGAGCTGCATTAGCAGAGGTAGTTTTTTGATCCAGACTTTCCCAGTACTAATTGAAATCATAGGTCTGGACTCTATTCCTTTCCTCTATTACATTAGGCAAGTCATTTTAACCTTTGGGCCTCAGCTTCCTTATCTATAAAATTAGAGAGCTGGACTAAATGAACTCCAAGATCCCTTCTAGTTCTAAATCCTCTAATCCAACGATTCTTTGCCCAGCCCTGTTTTTTACTCTATAATCTTCTGTCCAACTATGCTGCTAAACTTTTGCTGTACTCAAAGTGCATTTTTAATGCCAGAGATCTCAAGGCATATGTAGCAACTATCAAATCACTTTTTTATACCACAATAAACAAAAGAATGCCCATTAAAATTGAACAAATCAACTTCTCCCCATGGGAGTGGGCTCAAAAATTCAAATCTAAGCCAAAACTGGAGGCATTGAGAGATGGAATGTATAAAAAATTCCAAAGAGTTATATTACTTGTAAAAAAATGTAACGCATCTAGTTCTCCAAGTTTTTTGGTGCAAGAAACTCTCAGCAGAGGCACATTTACTGGCTGATTCCCAAATGAAATAAAAATAAGAGGACAATGTCTCTAAATGTTGTATAAACATAAAATAAGCAACAAAATCTAGTAAACTGCCATGAGAAGGCAAAGGAAAATATATATCATGGCTATGAGAATACAGGGTAATATCACTATCCAGTAGTAATTACTTGGAAATGCTTTAATATTCCAAATAATTTCATATTCAAAAGTCTAATTGCAGGTGGATCAAAGTACCAAGGAGGTAGAAATGTAGTAGAAAATCATATTTCCAATATGAAATAGATAAAACATTTTAAAATACATATGCCAGGCAAGCTGCTAAGTGCCAGAGATAAAAATACAAGCAAGACAGTTCATATCCTCAAAGAGTTTACATTCTAATAAGGGGAAAACACATAGAGGAGCTGGAAGAGGGCAAACAAAATGGTAAAGAGCCATTCAGTTAAAGGAACTAGGAATATTAATCTGGAGAAAACAATGAAGAGAATATTAACTGTTGTCATGCTGTCAAGGGATGTCTAGTGGACAAAGGATTAGACATTATTTGGCTGCCCCCAACTTCACCTCAGTGGACAAAACTCAGAACAAAAGATGAACATTGCAAGGAAACAGATCTTGTCTTTATGGAAGACTTCCTAACAAAATTCTTTCAAACTGGAGTCACCTTAGGAGATAATGGATTGTTGTGGTTGTTCAGTTGTTTTCAGTCTTGACCAACTTTTCACGTCCCCATTTGGGGTTTTTTGACAAAGATACTGAAGTGGTTTACCATTTCCTTCTCCAGCTCATTTTACAGATGAGGAAACTGAGGCAAACAGGGTTAAGTGACTTGCCCAGGGTCACATAGCTAATAAGTGTCTGAAACAGATTTGAATTAAAAAAACATGAGTCTTCCTGACTTCAGGTCTGGCATTCCATTGTGCCACCTAGCTGTCCAGATAATGGATTATTCCTCACTAAAGAATTTAATTGAAAGTTGGTTATGAGGGACTGGAATGACTCAGAGTAGTGAAAAAGAAGGTATTATTATGCCTCTTTTCTACTCTTTAGTATTTAAATGAATCTATGATCTCATCAATGTGGGTCCCTCCTATACTGGTACAGCACAAAAATCTAGGCCAGTCTTACATATCCACCCTCCTCTATGGAGGATCTCCCCAACATAATAAAGGCCTCCTTTAGTTATGTCAGCATTCTACGGGCACTGTTGCAGCATTCGTGTTATCCTTCCCTCTCATCACATGGTAAACCCAAACCCTTCTCTCATCATATATTCTTGATGTCTTTTATTTCTTCTTTGGATGTCATTATTGAAGTCATTCGTACTCTAAGGCCTATTCTTTCGATTGGTCAACCCCTAGCCTGGACCACTAATTCATGAGAGGACCAGACTTCTCCATCTTTTCACCAGAAGCCTTAGACCTTACCTGCTCTCCCACAGCACCCTCTTTCAGCTTCTCTATGTGTTTTCCCCTTATTAGAATGTAAACTCTTTGAGGATATGAACTGTCTTGCTTGCATTTTTATCCCCAGCACTTAGCAGCTTGCCTGGCATATGTGTTTTAAAATGTTTTATCTATTTAATGTTGAAAATATGATTTTCAACTATATCCCTACCTCCTTGGTACTTTGTCCTTCTCAAATGTGGTAGCCCAAACTGAATACAATACTCCGTATGTAGTCTGGCCAGGGAAGAATACAATGGGATGATCCTTCCAGCATTCCAGACAAGATAGCCCTATTAATTTAGTATAGAATCACATTCAGTTGTTTGGCCGATGAGTACTAGTTGGGTGACGTTGGGCTAGTCACAACCATTCTTAGCCTCAGTTTCCTCATCTGTAAAATAGGAGGAACCAATAACATGCAAAGTACTTTTAAAATCTTAAAGTGTTTTATAAATGCTACTAGTTGCTATCCATGGATCAGTTTAGCTCTGTGTCAGCTGTGCTGCTCTTCCATTTACATTGCGGTAGTCGTATACGTTGTTTTCCTGGTTTTACTTCATTTTGCAATGAACTCTCTTATACTTCTCTATATTATTTCTATTCACCATTTATTATGGAGCTGCCAAATTCTATCACATTCTGGTTATTAATTACTGAAACTAAGAAACATGGAGGTAGCTTGGTACAATGAAAAGAGCCCGGGCTTAGCAGTCAGAAGGCCTGGGTTCAAATCCTGCCCTGACATTTACTTCTTACTTGACCTTAGGTAAATCATTTAGTCTTTGTTTACCTCAACTTCCTCATCTATAAAAAGAGATTAGCCTTGTTGGTCCCCGAAATCCATTCAGCTCTAGATTTATGCAACGTTGTTTCAGACAGCTGGTGACGAAGTTGTTGTTACTTAGTCATTTCAATCAAGTCCAACCCTGTGTAGACCCCTTTGGGGTTTTCTTGGCAGAGATACTGGACTAGTTTGCCATTTCCTTCTTTAGCTCATTTTACAGATGAAGAATTGAGGTAAAAAGGGTTAAGTGACTTACCCAGGGTCATACAGCCTGTAAGTATCTGAGACCAGATTTGAACTCAGGGAGATGAGTCTTCTTGACTCCAAGTCCAGGGGTCTATGCACTAAGCCATCTAGATGACCCTTGTCAGGAAGACCCGAGTGCAAATCCTCCATAGCTACTAACTGTGTGACTTAGGCCTTTTCATTTAACTTGTCTGCCCCAGTTTCCTCAACTATAAAATGAGGATGATAATAGTGCCTATCTTGCAGGGTTATTGTAAAGATTAAATAAGATAATTATTTTATTAAAAGTTAAAATAAAACATTTAAGATATTAAATATCAAAATTTTATTATATTAAATTTAATATTAAATTATAATAAAAATTAAAGATAATAATTCTAAGTGTGCCTGGCACATAGCAGATGCTTCAAAAATATTTGTTTACTTTCTTTATTCCTTGAGGGCAGGGACTAGGCTTTTTGTTCATTTTTTTATATACTCCAGTGGTTTTTTCAAGATGAATAATAGTTGAAATCTTGTCTCTAATTCCAAATAAAAAAGAAAGGTGAGGTTTGAAAACCGTATAAAACTACCTTGTAAATCTAAAATAAGTGCCCATCATCTCCCACCTTACCCAGCTATCCTCAAGTAGTTACATGGGAAAGATTACCTCAAGAGAAAGTCGCTTTCTTTAGTCTTTTCTAGGGAAGTCAACTCTACATGAAGACTCAGGTTTGGGAGTTCAAGTTTGGCCTCACATACTTGCTGTGTGACTCCAGGGCAAGTCATTTAATCCTGTTTGCCTCAGTTTCTTCATCTGTAAAATGAGCTGGAGAAGGAAATGGCAAATCACTCCAGTATCTTTGCCAAGAAAACCCCAAATGGGGGTGGGGGGGAGTTCATGAAGAGTCAGACATTAATGAACAACAACAGCCCTACAACCCTCAGCCAGATTGGGGGCTTCTAGATTGGGGGCTAATCCTTTTATCTTCCAAAAAGCTCCTTCTAGCAATTAATCAAGCAATCAAGAAAACAAGCAGTTATTAAGTGGTTACTATGAGCCAAACAGTAATCAAAGCACTGAAGACACAAAGATAAAAGTGAAAAACAGGTCTCACTCTCCAAGAGCTTATATTCTAATGGGGGAGATGAAACGCACACGCATTAGAACATAGGGAACATACACATAATGAATACAGGTTTGAGAAGGGGTACTCTCGCATCTGAGCAGTCAGGAAAAGTCCTATGAATTAAGTATAACTTGAGTTGAGTGCTTAGAAGAAACTAAGAATTCCAAGATTTTCAAAGTGAGAAAGAAATGTTTTCTAAGATATGGGGGATAGCAAGTATAAAATCACAGAGACAGAACATGGAAAACCCATGAAGTCAGGCAAGGGAGTGAAGTATTAGAACATGGATACCTGCTGTTTCTGTGTCTGTTTGGGACCAACTTCAAGGAGAAAAAAAAGAATTCAGAAGTATAAACATGTAAAGAAAGCTGGTACCTTAACATGCCTGTGAGTTTCAGGTGCTTCCCTAGAGACTTTGGGAAATTACCACTTGACTGGTTCACCTATGGCTTCTGTCTTTGCCCTGGATTTCTCTCAGGGTACATCCCCACAGAGCATGACATCAGCCAAAGAGATTCAGTAGGTCATCTCTCGTTGCTCTTGCATGAGCCAGGGATACAATGTACCCACCTATGGCCTCCTCATTTCTGTCTTTCCAAGTTGCACACTAGATCCTGGCCTCGGACCTCTGACCTCAAATTGCCAGCTCCTGCCTCCTGTCCAGATTCTCTACACCCTTGCTTGTTTCTATTTGCTGTGTAGGAGGCCCTCACAGGACTCATTACCATCACGTGCCACAAGATTGGACACTGAGAGAGAGAGAGAGCCCTGAATAATCAAATCACCTCTTTCTCTTTCTTCCCCAAATTTATTAATTTATTTGTGTTCAGTTTTCAACAATCCCTTCCATAAGTTCCAAAATTTCTCTCCCTGTTTAAGACAGCATGCAGTCTTACATGGGCTCTACACATACATTTCTATTAATCACATTTTCACATTAGTCATGTTGCATAGAAGAATTAAAATGAATGGGAGAAACCATGAGAAAAACAACTCAAAACAAAACATAACAAAAGAAAAAATTCTGTGTTCCAACCCCATAGTTCTTTCTCTGGATGTGGATAACACAGCATCATGAGTCCTTTGGAAATGCTTTAGGTCCTTGCATTGCTCTGAAGTACTAAGTCTATCGAAAACAGTCCTGGCACACTATGGCTGTTACTGTGTATAATGTTCTCCTGGTTCTGCTCTCTTCACTCAGCATCAGTTCATATAAGTCCAGGATTTTCTGAAGTCTGCCTGTTTGTCATTTCTTATAGCATGATGGTATTCCATTACATTCCAATTGATGGGGAACTGATTTCCAGTTCTTAGCTACCACAAAAAGAGCTGCTATAAATATTTTTGTACATACCGGTCCTTTTCCCATTTTTATGACCTCTTTGGGATATAGACCTAGAACTGGTAGTGCTAGGTAAGTGCATTTTTGTAGTCCTTTGGGCATAGTTCCAAATTACTTTCCAGAGTGGTTGCATCAGCTCACAGATGTACCAACAATGAGTGTTCCAACTCTCCCACATCTTCTCCAACATTTATCATTTTCCTGTTTTATCATGTTAGCCAATCTGATAGGTATGATGTAGTACCTCAGAGTTGTTTTGATTTATATCTCTACTCAATAGTTATTTAGAGCATTTTTTTATGTGACTATAGATAGCTTTAATTTCTTCCTCTGAAAACTGCCTGTTCATATCCTTTGACCATTTATCAATTGGAGAATGACTTGTACTCTTGTACATTTGACTCAGTTATTCACATATTTTAGAAATGAGGCCTTTGTAAAAACTCTTTCCCAGTTTTCTGCTTCCCCCCTAATCTTGGCTGCATTGGCTTTGTTTGGGCAAAAACTTTTCAATTTAATCTAATCAAAGTTATCCATTTTGCACTTCATAATTTTCTCTGTCTCTCGTTCAGTCATAAATTCCTCCATTCTCCATAAATCTGACAAATAAACTATTCCTTCCTCCCCTAGTCTGTTTATAGTATCAGCCTTTATGCCTAGATCATGTGCCCATTTGAACTTTATTCAAATATACGGTGTCAGGTATTGGTCTATATGCCCAGTTTCCACCACACTATTTTCCAGTTTTCCCAGCAGTTTTTGTCAAACAGTGAGTTCTTATCCCAGAAGCTGGGGTCCTTGGGTTTGTCAAAGAGTAGACTGCTATATTCATTGACTACAGTGTCTTGTGTACTAACCTATTCCACTGATCAGCCCTTCTGTTTCTTATCCAGTACCAAGTGGTTTTGATGATTGCTGCTTTATAATACAATTTAAGATCTGGTAGGGCTAGGCCACCTTCCCTAGCATTTCTTTTCATTAATTCCCTTGATATTCTGGACCTTCTGTTTTTCCAGATGAATTCTGATATTATTTTTTTCAGCTCTATAAAATAATTTTTTGGTAGTTTGATTGGTATGGCACTCAACAAGTAAATTAATTTAAGTAGAATTATCATTTTTATTATATTAGCTTGGCCTATCCATGAGCCACTGATGTTTTTACAATTATTTACATCTGATTTTATTTGTGCAAAGTGTTTTGTGCACTTTCTCTTAATGGACTTCTCACAAATTCTTGATAATCTGTCCAAAGTCATTCCTCAATGGTTAGCATATTCTCAACCATCACATGTTTCCCATCCCAGGGATTTTGAAAACTTGTCATTGTACAAGTCCAATTCCCCACCCACACCCTTTGCCCGTCCCATTAATTCTAAATGCCCCTCGGTCCAATTCCCTCCCTCTCAAATATCCCTGTTGAGACCTGCCCACCCCTACCACTGTGTTCTCTGGAAAACCCTATATTTAAAAAACTTCTTTTCATTCCTTTTTCACTCTTTCCATCTTCTGGCATTTACTGAGATCTGGTTTCCTTCTGATTAAACTGTATCACTCACTGCCCATACTTTTTGGTAATGGAGGCACTTTCACTCATCCCACACCACTTAACTGCTAACAGTGGAAGAGTTAGATTTGTTATGTATAGCCCCATAAATATTATCCTTCCTACTCCAATGATTTCAGTGGTGAACTCATCTGCTTTCTTCCCACCCAAATCTTTGCTGTCACACCAAGGGACTTGAACATTTATATTGATACTTTGTGAAACACTCTAACTGCCTAGTTCCTCAACTAACTCAATTCCCAAGAACTCTTCCTTCATTCCGCCTTAGCTACCCACAGAGATCATATCACAGTCATATCTTTGATTTTACTGTCACCTACAAGTACTCCACATCTATGTTTATGATTTCAGAAATGTCTCTATCTGGTTAAAGTCTTTTATCATTCCATCTTTTCCTCTGGCTTATGACCCCTAACTCTGATCTTTGTTCTCCCTATGACCTTCCATTTTTCTATCCGTCAGTTTTTCCCCCAGATACTCTTGCCTGTGCTGGCTATACTTTCCTCCTTTCTTTATTTTGACCTCTTGGTTAACCAGTTCAATTTTACACACTATCCTCTTTACATGAATCCCTCTAATCCTATTCCCAGTCATGCCCCAACCTTGGATTGCTCCCAACATTCATTTTCTTTGCGGTTGTTGTTTTGTTGATTTAGTACAATCTGACACTCAGTGACCCCATTTGGAATTTTCTTGGCAAAGGTACTAGAATAGTTTACCATTTCCTTCTCCAGCTCATTTTACAGATGAGGAAACTGAGGCAAACAGGGTTAAATGACTTGCCCAGGGTCACACCTAGTCTGAGTCTAGATTTGAACTCAGGTCCTCCTAACTCCAGAGCCAGCACTCTATCCACTGTGCCACCTAGCTGCCTTGTTCACTTTTTTTATTTCTTGAGAAACCATATAAATTGAGTACCCTCCAAATTTATGTTACACAATCTCAAATGAGTCCTTTCTAGAGCAAGGCAATCTTTTTATACTTTCCTAATCAATTCACTCTTCTACCCACCACAACAGCTCTTCCAAACCGTTTTTTCCTTCCTCAAACTTCCCATGGCAGACCTTCCCCACAACTTGTCAGTTGAGAAGCTTGCTTCATATTTTACTGAGTAAACTGAGGCTAGCAGGCAGTGAGGTGACACAGTGGATAGTGTGCCATGCCTGGAGTCAAGAAGACCTGAGACCAAATCTGGCCTTAGACACTTAATAGCTGTGTGACTCTGGACAAGTCACTTAACCTGTTTGCCTCAGTTTCCTCTCTATAAAATGAGCTGGTAAAGGAAAATTCCAGTATCTTTGCCAAGAGAACCCCAGATGGGGTCAAGAAGAGTTGGACACAACTGAAAAACCACAAAATTGAGGCCATTTGCCATGAGTTCATTATTCACCAATCCTCATCTCATATCACTCACATGTTTTCCCCAACTACCTCCTCCTTCACCCTTTTAAAGTGACAGCCCATTTCCTTAACAAGGCAAATCTCACAAATGATCCCCTTCTATTCCATCTTCTCCAGCAGATTGTTCTCCCTGTCATCCTCACTCTTTCACTTATTTTTAATCTCCCCACATGTACTGACTGTTTCCCTTTTAACCTACAAATTTACCCTTTTATTCCCACCCCCAATTTTAATACGCCCCTCCCCCTAAATCCAAACCCTCATTTGATCCATCCATCCCAGCTAGTAATTGTCTCATAACTCTCCTTTCTCTTCCGTTGAAACTCCTTGAAAAGATTATCTACAATAGATACTTCTTTGTTCTCCCTCTCTTAATTTTTCTAGTCTGGCTTCTGACCTCATAATTCAACAGAAACTGCCTTCTCCGAAGTCGACAATGATCTCTTAATTGCTAAATCCAATGGCCTTTTCTCAGTCTTCAACCTTCTGGGTCTCTCTACAGCCTTCGATACTTTGAATTACTCTCGTCTCCTTAGTACTTGCTTTTCTCTAGGTTTCCACGACATTCCTTGATCTCCTATTACCAGTTTGACAATTCTTTTTCAGTCTTTTTCGTTGAATCTTCTTTGGGGTCAAATCCACTAATTGTAGATGTTCTCCCAGCCCCCTTCCTAGGCCCTGTCCTCAGCCCTCTCCTCTTCTCCTTCTCTGTTACTTGGTGATCTCATCAGCTCCTCCTGATTCAATTACCATTTTTATGAAGATGACTCTCAGTATCCAGCTCTTAATTTCTCTCCTGTCTTACCTCTCCAATTAACTATTAGACATCTTGAATTGGATGCCCAGACATTAAACTTATGTTCAAAATTGAACCCATCTTCTTTCCCCTGCCCCTCAAATGCTCCCCTCTAACTACTACAGGCATACTTTGTTTTATTGTGCTTCAGAGATAACTGCATTTTTTGCATTTTGAAGGTCTGTGGCAACCCTGTGCCAAGCAAGTCTATCAGCACCATTCTTCCAACAGCATGTGTTCACATGATGTCTCTGTGTCCCATTTTGGTTAATTCTCACAGTCTTTCCAACTTTTCTTTATTACTCTATCTGCTATGGTGATCTGGGATCAGTGATCTTTGATGTTACTATTCCTCTTCTTTTAGGATGCCACAAACTGGGACCATATAGGACAGTGAACTTAACTGATAAATTTTGTGTGTGTTCTGACTGCTCCACCAATCATCTATTTTTTTCCCCTCCCTCCTTCCCCTCTCTATAATCTCTCTCTTTCTCTCCCTCTCTCCTTGCCTCCCTTCCTCTCTCCCTCCAAGCTTCCCTATTCCCTGAGACACAACAATGTTGAAATTAGGCCAATCAATAACCCTATAATGGCCTCTAAGTGTTCAAGTGAAAGGAAGAGTCAATAATTGCTCCAAATTTCATTGCTGTCTTGTTTTTAAAAATTCCCACAGCCACCCCATCCTTCAGCAACCACTGCCCTGACCAGCCAGCAGACACCAAAAATGAGGCAAGACCCTCCACTAGTCAACAGATTATGATTTGCCAAAGGCTCAGATGATGGTTAACGTTTTTGAGCAGTAAAGTATTTTTTCATTAAGGTATGTACTTTTTTTAAAAGACATAATACAATTGCACACTTAATATACTACAGCATAGTGTAAACATAGCTTTTATATGCACTGGGAAACCAGAAAACTCATGTGACTCACTTTATTGCAATATTCACTTAATTGAAATATTCCTTTATTGCAGTGCTCTGGAACAGAATCTGCAACAATTTCCAAGGTATGCCTGAACAGGTAAGTATGGTGCAGGGAGACACAATCCTCCCAGTCACCCAGGCTTATAACCTTTCCCCCAAAACTCCCTTCTTACAACTACCATCAAAGTTCATCTCCATTCTCCCAATCCCCAACACTTGCCACCTGAGTGTCATTCTTGACTCCTCACTATCTCTCACCTTCCATATTCATTCTCTTGCCAGGCCTGTCACTTCTCCCTTTACAATATCTCTTTGTATACACCCCTGACACTGCTGCCACTCTGCTACAGGCCCTCATCACCTTTTGATCTAGTTGCAATAGCTTTCTGTTTAGTCTACTTACATCATATCTCTCCTTCCTCCAGTCCAACCTCCAGTCAGCTGCCAAAGTGATCTCTGATCTTCTGAAAGAACAGGTCAGATTATGTCCCAGTCCTACTCAGTAAACTCCAAGATCAAACACAAAACCCTGTCACTTTGAAAGCCTGTCACAACCTACACCTTTTCTACCTTTCCAGCGTTCTAACATTTAGACTCTGCAATCCAGTAACACTGTCCTCCTTGCTGTTCCTTACTCAATAAGCGAAATTCCTGCTCTGCCCTTTCACTAGCTGTCCTCCATGTGTGGAATGCCCTTCCTTCTGTCTCTGCCCTCTGGATTCCTTTAAGACACAGCTAAAATTTCAGCTTCTTCAAGAAGCTTTTTCCAATGCCTCTCAATTATAGTGTCCTCTCTCTGAGATCATGTCCAAGGAGAAAAAGTGCAGGCATCTATCACAACTTGGTTTAGACACAAAATGCAAACGAGATAGAGAACAATCTCAGGGACAGAAGAATCAATTAAAGATTTTTTGAGGAGGGGGAAGACATTTGTAGGCAGCAGAGGAGTACACAGACAGGCAGAGACAGAAAATAAGTGAGAACAGGGATGACAGAAGGGACAGTCTGCTGGAAGAGATGGGGATCACTACACAAGATGAGAATGGAGTGAACAAAATGCCCCAGATGGGAGGTTACAATAATTTGCATTAAAACAACATTTTCATTTTAAAAGTTGTCTAGCCCTATGGCCTCTGGTTGACTGGAAGAATGGTGATGCCCTTAACCAAAAGAGCAATTCTGAAGAGGGGCTGGCTGGGGTGGGAATGATATATAACTCTAAATTCTGTGACTCTTACTCCAATAAGTGCACTAACTATGCTGTGTCCTTAAGTTTCAATCTTCCTCAATGACTATCACAGAAGCACAATATTTTCCTTATGGTATGTTCTTTCAAAAAGTTTTATTGGTGCCTTTGTTTTCCATCATAGTGATTTCTGGATATTTCCCCCCAGAGAGTCTTTCCTTGTAACACAGAAAACAAGTTAAGTAAAATCAATGGACATGGTGCTGGGTCTTACAGAATAAGTGCCATTCCTCATGCATAAGTCTTCAACTTCTCCAAGAACCTGAGGAGAGTCTATCATCTCCAGGGCTAAGAATGGTTATTATAACTGTACAGTATGTGGATTGGTTTGAGGGATCTTTTTATTTACATTACTGTGGAACAGTATTTTCCTGTTCTGCTTACTCAAAGGTTCAGACCTTTGCAATATGGCATCCAATTTTGCCACTCAGATGATTTTCCCTAACTTTTCTATTAATATCTTAATTGCAAAATCTGCTGGTAGTCTTTCAGCTTTTAAGGTTCTCGTCTTCTACCTTACCAACACTACCGGCCACTCTCTACTCCTATTTATACTCTTCTTTGTGGGTTTTTGTGATGGTGATGATCTCCTTGTTTTTCCTCCTACATCTCAAGCCACTCCTCAGTCCTCTTTGGTGGTTCCTTGTCTGTACCATACCCCACTCCCCGCCCCTCCCACCCCATATGGGTATGTTCCAAGTTGCTGTCCTAAAGCTCTCTTCTTTTTACTCTCCATATCAGGGGTGGATAACCTGTGGTCTTGGGCCACATGTAGCCTTCTAAATCTTTAAGTGCAGCTTTTGACTGAATCCAATTTTACAGAATGACCACAGGACACCCCCCCCCCCTCTAAAATCTCTCTGCAATCTCATTAGTAATGATGGGTTTATTATCTGTCATCTCCCTGCAAGTACTATCACACTGTATTCTTTCTAAACACTTAATATTTTTAAAACTATTTTTTATTCTGAACTTAAGAAACATCAAATAAAATGAATGTTTTCACATATAAAATGGAACAGAAAAAGAGAATTATACATGAAAGTATATGAATCTATTATATACAACTTTTTTCTTTTTAAGTATGTAAGTCTTACTCTACACCTTGAGACCTTACTCTATACTTTCTCAGATGGTATGTCCTTTCCAAATACTAAAGGATAAGTAAGAGTCACTGTATCATACTCTGTGCTATCTTCATGAACAAAGATAATGGAGCATTAAGACATGCCTGTTTTCTACCTAATCATGATGGACTTGTATTGTTGGAATTATACTCTTCATAGCTCTGTAGCATGAATTTCCAAGATACACAGTTGAAGGGATTATACATTCTGAGAGAGATGACTAGATTTAGATTAGTTAGAGGTAGGCATCTTTGTTCTAATTTCCAGATGAAGAAACCAAGGCAGAACCAGGATGGTAGCATACGCCTCTAATCTCAGCTCCTGGGGAGGTTAAGGAGTTCTGAGCAATAATTAATCAGGTGTTTGTACTGTCTGGCATCACTACTGTAAGCCCCTGGGAATGAGGGAGAGGGAAAACAGATTGATTAAGGAGGTTTAACTAGGCCAGGTCAGAATCGGAGCAAGTCAAAGATCCCATACTGATCAATACTGAGATTGGACCTGTGAGTAGACCCTGTCTTTACTCCCTGGTAAGACAGAGAGATCCAGCCTTTGAAAAACAGACAAACAAAAGAAACCACTGCACAAAGACTTCCCAAGCTTTCACTAAAATGTGACAAAAAAGTGACAAAATCAGAGCTACTTTCTAGATCTCCTGACTCTAATATGGCGCTTTTCCCAAAAACTATGTTGCTGCTACAGGCCCTTTGGTGTTTTTTCTCCTTTTGTCTGTTTCGTGTTTCATGACTTCTCCCTAGAGGAATACAGAAGATAAAATTTGCAGCTTTATTTCTACTATTTGTTAACATTTAGGTAAAGTTTGGACGAAGGAAAGGGCATTTAAGAATAAGATGAGTGAATTATCTCTAGATTTCCACTTTTAAGTCATCTCTGATCCTAATTAAAATGAGATTAGTTATAGCTTCTGTCTCTTCCCACTTGCTTTTCACAACTCAAAAACTGGTATCCATAAAATGTTTGGGAGGGAATTTTAGGATTTATTCATTAAAATACTACCTCAAATTCTGATCTATGTCTTTCCTTTTTTTTTTTTTTTTTTAAAACTGCCATATAAACTAGCTTCCTCTTCTGACTTCCCTATTCCTATTAATAATACCACCAATGTCCAAGTTACTCTGGCTTTTAAGATGAGTCATTTTCAACTCTTGTTTCTCCTTTGTTTCTAACATCCGATATGTTGTTGGATTCTTTAATTCTCCTTTTTAGTAGGCAGTGTGGTTTTCCATAGTGAAAGGATTGTTGCATTGGGTATCACAGGAAAAGGGCTCAAATCTCAGTTCTGTCACTTATTACTTGTGAAATCTTGTACAATCTCCTTAGAACTCTGCTTTCTTATGTATAAAATGATGGGAATGAACTAGATGAGGTCACTCCCAGCTCTAAATCTACTATGCTTTTATCTATCCTTTTATTTCCCTTCTATGGGTGTTGCCTCCCTTCTGTCACCACAAAGCTATTCATTTCAATGGGCACTAATTAAGTGCTTACTCCAGGATAAGTGCAGGGGGAGATACATAATTTTGACAAGATAAGAACTCTGACCTCAATGATCTGGGAGACTGAGAGGATGACAGACACAAATACCTATAATAAAGGTCCAATACAACCCAGCACAAACAGAAAGCAGCCATCAGAGTGTTTTCTGAGAGGGGAGGAAGTAAAGACTATAGCTAACTGGTAACATCAAGGACAGCTTCTTGGACATTGTGGCTTTTCAACCAGGCTTTAAAGGATGGGCAACGTGTGTGTTCGTCCTTCGTTGCCAAAGAAGACCATGCCATCAGAGAAATAGTGACATGACTTGCACTTGACTTTGCTTTGAGTGAGGGAGGACTGTGCAGCTCACCAGCCTCACTTCTCCTCCAGAGCCATCTGAATCCAGTGACCAGATATTCATCAGGATGACTGGAGATGAGCCAGGATGAGGCAATTAGGGTTGAGTGACTTGCCCAAGGTCACACAGCTAGTGAGTATCAAGTGTCTCAGGTGAGATTTGAACTCAAGTCCTCCTGACTCCTGCACTGGTGCTCTATTCTCTGCACCACCTAGCTGCCTAAAAGAGAGGCAATAATGCAACAGCAAAGAGGTGGGAGAGGGGAAATTTTAGGGGAAAAAGGAAAAGTATAAGTTAAGTCATAGACATATGAAAGTATAGGATTTGTATAGAGAATTTTGGAGGTGGAATGGTACAGCAGATAAAGCAATGGATTTGGAATCAGGGTGCCTATATTCCAGTCCCAGCTCTGCTATTCATTATTGTGTTAACTTGAACAAATGGCTTGTGCTTTTAGAACTTCAGTTTCCCTACCTATAAAATGAGGGAGTTGGACTAGATTATTGCCCAAAACCCTTCCGGACCTGTATGTATCCTTCCATCCTTTAAGAGTGAATTGAAAGGAGTAGCAAAAGAAAAGTCTGGAAGGTGGTTGAGGAGGGAAAAGAAGGGGAGCACCAGACTACGGAGGGGCTTGAATCCCTATCAAAGAAGTTAGAATTTGACAGGATGCCAAAAATAGGATTTTGAGCAGCAGAGGAGTAACATGATCAGGATTGAGCATAAGTTACAGTGTGAAGGACAGTTTGGAGAAGTGTGGGCAGAAAGTACCTACTAAGAGGTCCTCCACTCATTCAAAATTTATTGAACATTCAAGAGTTACTGAATACCTATCATGTACAAAGTAGGGTGTCAAATTCAGCAGAGAATAAAAAGATGAATAAGAATGATCTCTGACCTCCTGCTTTATGGAGGAAATGAATGGCATCTATGATGACATTCTCACTACATAAACAAAAGCAGAAGACATAAAGAATTTGCAGGGAAATGAAAGAGAGGCTTTGTTTAGAAACACTTAAGATATAGTCATTTCTTTAGAGAGTAACACTGCCAAGGACCTGTGGGAGCTGTCCAGCTGCAAATGATTTAGGGGAGGCTGCAAGATAGGGACAGACTCAAGAGGCCAAGTATAAAAATAATTTACACATTTAGATAGAACCCTGAGGTTCACAAAGGAGTTTGCCTCCTTTGATCCTCACAGTTTTCATACATACTTCCCTTCCTGCATTGTGAATTCTAGCCAAGCTGGCCACCTCTGTGCCTTTTCATAGGCTGTCGGACAGTCAATAAGCATTTATTAAATCCCTATGGGTCAGGCACTGTGCTAGGCTCTATTGATATGAGAAAAGAGAAAAAAAATTTCCCTGCTCTCAATAAGCAGACATTCTAATAGAGGAGATGTATAAATAAATTATTACATACAAGATACATAGTGGATGGAAGATGACCTTAGAAGGGAAGGCTATAGTAACTAGGGGACACACACAAAAAAGGTCTTGGAGAAGATGACTTTTCAGCTGTGACTGGAAGGAAGCCAGGAATTCTAAAAGTTACAAGTGAGAATTCAGAGCATTCCAGGCATGGAAATCAGTTAGTACTGAGGTATAGAAAAATAAGATGGAGTCCTGAGGAACAGTAAGTAGTCCTGTCTGAGTGTGAGAAGACTGGAGAGGTGAGAAGGGGCCAGGTTGTAAAGAACTTTAAATGCCAAACAGAGGACTTTATATTTGATCTTACGGGTATTAGGGAGCCACTGGAGCTTACTGAGCAGGAGTAAGACATGGCAAGGCCTATGTTTTAGGGCAATCATTTTGGCAACTGTTTGAAGGATGGATAGGGGTGGAGGGAGACTAAAATAAAGAAGGATTATTAGCAAAGTATTGCAATGGTCTAGGTGAGAGGTGATAAGAATCTGAACTAAAGTGGTGACTCTGTGAGTGGAGGGATGCTATAAAGGTAGAAAAGGCAATATCTGATAATTGGGTGTGTGAGCTAACTGAGAGTGAAGGGTGGAAGCTATCACAAAAGCTGCAAACTTTGGTGACTGAAAAGATAATGGTTCCCTGGATAGCCCAATGTAATAAACATTTATTTATTAAGTGGCAACTATGTATCAGGTACTGTGCTAAGTCCTGCAACTACAATTAATACAAACAATCCATGCCTTCAAGAAGTTTATAATCTGAAGGCAGTGGGCTGGGGGTGGGGGGGGGGGGGCGGGGGGGAGACAACACACAAAAAGAGGAAGGAAAGATGGGAGAAGAGCAGGGGTAACCAGAGGCATCTTGTTCTGTGGAACTGAAACCAGGGAGAGCAGCAGATGCAGAATGCAGCTAGATGAACTCCAGTTTCTTCCCTTTATAAGGAAGGCTTTAGGAGAAGTTTGGTACACCACTCTCCAATCCTCCAAAAAGAGGGGAGAGGAGGCTGAGGAAGGTGGTGTCAAGTTTGAGTTAGCAGCATGGGGATGATATTAGAGGTGATGAGCTTAACCTAGGTGTGGGGAACCTGGGGACTCAGGCCACATGTGGTCTTCTAGGTCCTTAGGTGCTGCCTTTGATTAAGCCTAAGTTTTACAGAACAAATTCTTTTATTAAGGGGATTTGCTGTGCTGTCATGTGGCGTGAGCCCCCAGGTTCCCCACCCCTGGCTTAATCTGACAATAATAATTAAGAGGGAAGGGTTTGAGGGAAGGAGGAACATAGTAAGTTTTATTTTGGATATGCTGAATTAGATGTCTATAGAACATCTGGTACTAACTAATCTGGTACAGTACATCTGATACTGACTAATGGTCATCTGGCTATACTTCATATCTGGAAATCATGTCTTCTTCACCTCTTATCTCTCAGAACCCTTAGTTTCCTTCAAGGTTCATGGTAAGTCGTCTCCTAGGTGAAACACCAGGGTCCCTCAATTTTTGATACTCTTTCCTTCCTCAAATCAATTTTCTTTTTTACATTTTTCATCCTCCAACAGAATATATACTTCCAGAGGGCAGAGTCTACTTCTTACTTAATTTAGGTTTTGTTAATTAATGCTTAACATGGTGCCTTTATGTAGTGTGCATGTAATGAATGTTTATTAAAATGAATTGTTTGTGCTTCTCCCTGTTTTACATTCAATTCAATAAGCCTATCCCCCTAGCTTTTATCTTTTCTTCTCACTTGGTTAATGAACACTTTTTTTAATTTTATTTTTTTAAATTAATTTATTTAACTTTTAATATTCATTTTCACAAAATTTTGGGTTCCAAATTTTCTCCCCATTTGTCCCCTCCCCCCCGCAAAACACCAAGCATTCTCATTGTCCCTATCACCAATCTGCTCTCTCTTCTATCATACCTCCCTTCCCTTGTCCCTATCTTCTCTTTTGTCCTGTAGGGCCAGATAAGTTTCTATACCCCATTACCTGTATTTCTTATTTCCTAGTAGCAAGAACAGTACTCAACAGTTGTTCCTAAAACTTTGAGTTCCAACTTCTCTTTATCCCTCCCTCCCCACCCATTCCCTTTGGAAGGCAAGCAATTCGATATAGGCCACATCTGTGTAATTTTGCAAATAACTTCCATAATAGGCATGTTGTATATGACTAACTATATTTCCCTCCTTCCTGTCCTGCCCCCCATTGCTTCTATTCTCTCTTTTGATCCTGTCCCTCCCCAAGAGTGTTGACTTCAAATTGCTGCCTCCTCCCATTGCCCTCCCTTTCATCATCCCCCCCACCCTGCTTATCCCCTTCTCCCTCACTTTCCTGTATTGTAAGATGTTCATACCAAAATGAGTGTGCATTTTATTCCTTCCTTTAGTGGAATGTGATGAGAGTAAACTTCCTGTTTTTCTCTCACCTCCCCTCTTTTTCCCTCCACTAAAAAGTCTTTTGCTTGCCTCTTTTATAAGAGATAATTTGCCCCATTCCATTTCTCCCTTTCTCCTCAAAATATATTTCTCTGTCATTGCTTAATTTCATTTTTTTAAGATGTGATCCCATCCTATTCAATTCACTCTGTGCTCTCTGTCTCTCTGTGTGTGTGCATGTGTGTGTAATCCCACCCACTACCCAGATACTGAAAAGTTCCAAGAGTTACAAATATTGTCTTTCCATGTAGGTATGTAAACAGTTCAACTTTAGTAAGTCCCTTATGACTTCTCTCTGCTGTTTATCTTTTCATGCTTCTCTTCATTCTTGTGTTTGAAAGTCAAATTTTCTTTTCAGTTTTGGTCTTTTCATCAAGAATGCTTGAAAGTCCTCTATTTCACTGAAAGACCAATTTTTCCCCTGAAGTATTATACTCAGTTTTGCTGGGTAGGTGATTCTTGGTTTTAGTCCTAGTTCCTTTGACTTCTGGAATATCATATTCCACACTCTTCGATCCCTTACTGTAGAAGCTGCTAGATCTTGTGTTATCCTGATTGTATTTCCACAATACTTGAATTGTTTCTTTCTAGCTGCTTGCAATATTTTCTCCTTGACCAAGGAACTCTGCAATTTGGCCACAATGTTCCTAGGAGTTTCTCTTTTTGGATCTTTTTCAGGTGGTGATTGGTGGATTCCTTGAATATTTATTTTGCCCTCTGGTTCTAGAATATCAGGGCAGTTTTCCTTGAAAATTTCATGGAAGATGATGTCTAGGCTCTTTTTTTGATCATGGCTTTCAGGTAGTCCCATAATTTTTAAATTGTCTCTCCTGGATCCATTTTCCAGGTCAGTTGTTTTTCCAATGAGATATTTCACACTATCTTCCATTTTTTCATTCTTTTGGTTTTGTTTTGTGATTTCTTGGTTTCTCATGAAGTCATTAGCCTCCATCTGTTCCATTCTAATTTTGAAAGAACTATTTTGTTCAGTGAGCTTTTGAACCTCCTTTTCCATTTGGCTAATTCTGCTTTTTAAAGCATTCTTCTCCTCACTGGCTTAAATATTCAATGGTCTCAGGCCATGAAAGAGCTCAAAAACAGATTCTGAAAATCAAGTAAGAGAGGTGGAAGAAAAACTGCGAAGAGAAATGAGAGAGATACAAGAAAATCATGAAAAGCAAGTTAACAGCTTGCTAAAGGAGATCCAAAAAAAATGCTGAAGAAAATAATACCTTGAAAAATCAACTTGTCAACTGACAAAAGAGGTTCAAAAAGCCAATGAGGAGAAGAATGCTTTCAAAAGCAGAATTACCCAGATGGAAAAGGAGGTTCAAAAGCTCACTGAACAAAATAGTTCTTTCAAAATTAGAATGGAACAGATGGAAGCTAATGACTTTATGAGAAACCAAGAAATTACAAAATAAAACCAAAAGAATGAAAAAAATGGAAGATAATGTGAAATATCTCATGGGAAAAACAACTGACCTGGACAACGGATCCAGGAGAGACAATTTAAAAATTATGGGACTACCTGAAAGCCATGATCAAAAAAAGAGCCTAGATATCATCTTTCATGAAATTATCAAGGAAAACTGCCCTGATATTCTAGAACCAGAGGGCAAAATAAGTATTCAAGGAATCCACCAATCACCACCTGAAAGAGATCCAAAAAGAGAAACTCCTAGGAACATTGTGGCCAAATTGCAGAGTTCCTTGGTCAAGGAGAAAATATTGCAAGCAGCTAGAAAGAAACAATTCAAGTATTGTGGAAATACAATCAGGATAATACAAGATCTAGTAGCTTCTACATTAAAGGATCGAAGAGAGTGGAATATGATATTCCAGAAGTCAAAGGAACTAGGACTAAAACCAAGAATCACCTACTCAGCAAAACTGAGTATACTACCTTAGGGGAAAAAATGGTCATTCAATGAAATAGAGGACTTTCAAGTATTCTTGATGAAAAGACCAGAGCTGAAAAGAAAATCTGACTTTCAAACACAAGAATCAAGAGAAGCATGAAAAGGTAAACAGCAGAGAGAAATCATAAGGGACTTACTAAAGTTGAACTGTTCACATTCCTATATGGAATGATAATATTTGTAACTCTTGAAACTTTTCTCAGTATCTGCATAGTTGGTGGGATTACACACACACACACACATACACACACACACACACATATACACACACAGAATGAGAGAGACAGAAAGGGTGAGTTGAATAGGAAGGGATCATATCTAAAAAAAACAACATTAAGGGGTGAGAGAAGAATATATTGGGAGGAGAAAGGGAGAAATGGAATGGGGCAAATTATCTCTCATAAAAGAGGTAAGAAAAAGCTTTTTTCAATGGAGGGGAAAAGAGGGAAGGTGAGAGGGAAAAAGTGAAGCTTACTCTCATCACATTTGGCTCAAGGAACGAATAACATGCACACTCAATTTGGTATGAAAACCTATCTTACACTACAGGAAAATAGGGAAGAAGGAGATAAGTAGGGTAGGGGAGGATGATGGAAAGGAAGGGAACAATTAGAAGTAAACACTCTTGGGGAGGGACAAGGTCAAAAGAGAGAATAGAAGAAATGGGGGGCAGGATAGGATGGAGAGAAATACAGTTAGTCTTACACAGCATGACTATTATGGAAGTCATTTGCAAAACTATACATATATAGCCTATATTGAACTGCTTGTCTTCTCAGTGAGGATGCATGGGAGGGCGGAGGAGGGAGGAAGGAAGAGAAATTAGAACTCAAAGTTTTAGGAACAAATGTTGAGAATCGTTTTTTGTGTACAACTGGGAAATAAGAAATACAAGTAATGGGGTATAGAAATTTATCTTGCCCTATAGGACAAAAGAGAAGATGGGGATAAGGGAAGGGAGGGGTGCTAGGAGGGAGGGCAAATTGGTGGAAGGGGTAGTCAGAATGCAAGGCGTTTTGGGGTGGGGGGAGGGAAGAGATGGGGAGAAAATTTGGAACTCAAAATTTTGTGGAAATGAATGCTGAAAACAAAATAAATAAGCAAATAATTTTTAAAAAATATCTCTCATATTCATTCACTCATATGCATCCTTACTACCATTTCCCAGGTCATGCTGTATCCAGATAACACTACAGTCTACTACTGTTTCCCAATCTTTAGTCTTTCTCTTCTCCAAACCATCTTGCATACCACTGTTATATTAACCTTTGCATAAAATTTAAATCCTGGGAGAAGCTCAGAAAATATAATAAAAATGGCAATATTACATAAATTAATGTATTTATTCAGTCACATACTAATCAAAATACCAAAGGATTACTTTACAGAACTAGTAAAAAATAATAATGAAATTTACCAGGAGGAACATAATGTCAAGAATTTCAAAGGAAGGAGAAAAAAAGCATGAAAGAGTAGAACCTAGGAGTACCAGATCTCAAACTATACTACAAATTAGTAACCATCAAAACAATTTGGCACTGGTTAAAAATAGAAGTAAAAAAATGAAACAGATTGGGTATATTATATACAGTAGCAAATGAATCTAGTAGTTTAGTGTTTGATAAACCCAAAGACCCTAGCTACTGAGATCAGGACTTACTTGAGAAAAACTGCTGGAAAAACTGAATAGCAGAAATTAGCAGAAATTGGCAGAAATTAGATTTGGACCAACCCCTCATACCATATACCAAGATAAACTCCAAATAGATACATGACTTAGACACAACCTTCAAATCTATTTATAGGAAAAGAGTTCATCACCATTCAAGGGATGAAAAAGTTCAAAGATTATAAGGGACAATTTTGTTATTATGTAACATCTAAAAAAGTTTTGCACAAATAAATTCAATTCAGCAGTTAGAAGAGAAATGATTAATTGTAGAAAAATCTCTGTGGCAATTTTTTATGATAAAGATTTCATTTCCAACATACATAAGGAACTCATTCAAAATTATGAGAGTAAGAGACATTCCTAAGTGAAAGTCAAAGGACATAAATGGGTTGTTCTCAAGCAAAGAAATCCATGCTATTAGAAATCCAAGCTATTATAAAATACTAAAAAAAATGCTCCAGGTCATTAATAATGTGAGAAATACAAATTAAAGTAATTCTGAAGTTCATTCTCACACCTATTAGATTGGCACAGGTGACAAAAGAAAATGACAAATGTTAGAGGGGTTTCAGGAAAACTGGCACATTTATTCACTGTTGGTGGAATTAAGAATATGACCAACCATTTTGGAAGTTACTAAACTGTGCACATCCTTTGACACATTGCTAGATTTATACCCCAAAATGATTATAGAGAGAAAGGTCCTATATACATATATATATGCGTGTATATATATATATATATATATATATATATATATATATATATATATATATACACACATGCGTATATATACGCATATATATGTATATATATGCATACACATATACACATAAATTTTTATAATAGTTCTCTGGGTAATGATAAAGAACTAGAAACTAAGGGGAAGCTCATCAATTGGGGAATAGATAAATTATGACATAAGGATGTGCTGAAATACTATTGTGCTGTAAGAAATTACAAAAGAGTTGGTTTCAGAGAAGCTTAAAAAGATTTGGATGAATTGATGCAGAAGAAAGTAAGCAAGACCAGGAGAACAATTTATAACAAGTGAAAGATTTAAGGACTTTGATGAATGTAATGACCAACTCTGACTTCAGAGGACTGCTGCTGCTGCTGAACACTAAATAGAAAAATCACAACTCTGACCAGTGCCTACAGCAAAAATTAAATGTCCTTAGCTTGAAATTCAAGATCCTCTAAAACCTGGCCCCAACTTACCTTTATAACTTCATTCTCCCACTACTGCCAGTGTGAGTCTTCTGTTCAAAGCAGGACAGTCTTCTTGCTAATATTCCAAATACTGCAATACTCATTTTCACCACTACGTATTCTGCTCATCCTCTTTCTCCTGTCATTTAGACCTTCCCCCTCTACTATATATATCTGATCCCTTCTGTATGAACTCTTACAGTACTTCCTATTTACTGGACTCACTCATATTCTGTTGATGACTGTCATTTCCTTTTCAGTAGTGCTATAACCAGATCACTGGCCAACCCTTGTTAGAACAGTGCAATGACAAATAGAGCCACGGATCTAACTCTTATCCTAATTCCTGAATCCCTAGGGTGTCAAGATTCCCCTCTGGACTCAAGAACTCATTCCTGATAAGATGACCCTGACAAAGGATACTATGAGTGAGGGCTTTTCAAATCCCAAGGGCCTGGGTAGGTAGTGAGGTAGGGGGAATCAGTGATAGATAGGTAGACATGAATTTCTTCAACTTGAAAGACATCAGAGAATATTGTGATTATGAATCCTTTGTCTTCCCCATTAGACTGTGAGCTTCATGAGAGCAGGGCCTGTTTGTTTTTGACTAATTTTTATATCCCCAGTGCTGAACGCAGTGTCTGGAACTTAATAGGCATTTAATACATCTTAGTTCATTGACTAACTTTGAGCTCCATCTCTAAGGATGACTTGTCTGTACCTTGAAAGAAGGGCAATCCTTCCTTTATCCAGATTAGAGTGCTTTTATATTACCCAAAACATTTAATTCCCTGTGACCTAAGACTATAACCCTTAGCCCCAACAACGGATCCCCATGATACCATGGAAAATTATAAGTATCTCACAGGATGAAAGAAGAGCAGGCTGAAATTTTAGAGGAGTCAGTTTCTCGAATCCAAATATTTCATTTCACAGTTAAGGAATCTGAGGCCCAGATAAGAAGCAGGATATGGTTCTTAGGATGCTATATTTGGAATTAAAAAATTGATTTCATAGGATTATAACTCTTGAGCTGGAAGGGCTCTCAGCAACCATCAAATTCAATCTTCTCATTTCATAGATGAGGAAAATAAAGCCAAGTGGTGGTCACATGCTCCAAGTCACATGGATAATAAGTATCTGAGGAGGGATTTGAATTCTGGATTATGACAACAGAGTCATTATTTTTTCCACTACACTACCCTGCCTTCTTCAAATACTGACTAATTGTATGATCTTGGATAAATCATTTTATTTTTCAATGTCCTCAAGTGAAAAATGGGGGAAAGTATACCAATACTACCTACTTCCATGGTATTTCTATATGTCAGTTTTTATCACTGCCCAAGATCACACTATTATTGACACAGACCTGGGACAAGAACCCAGGTTTCTGAAGGATCACAAGAGGGCTCTTTTCATTCTAGTGGCAGGTTTTGTTGTGTTTGTCCTTTGTTGCAGAAGAAGACCATGTCATCAGAGAAATAATAACATGATTTGCACTTGACTTTGTTTTGAGTGAGGAAGGGCTGTGCAGGACACCAGCCTCGCTTCTCCTCCAGAACCATCTGAATCCAGTGACCAGATATTCATCAGGATGACTGGAGATGACCCAGGATGAGGCAAATGGGGTGAAGTGACTTGCCCAAGATCACACAGCTAGTGAGTGTCAAGTGTCTGAGGTGAGATTTGAACTCAGGTCCTCCTGACTCCAGTGGCAGGTTTAAATTTTTTTTAAATCCCTGTCAGTGCTGAGTAAAATAGTGAGATCAATAATTATTTGTTGAATTTAATTCAATTTAATCCAATATTCAAATCAAAGGTATAGCCTCAATTTTCCCATAGATGAGCACATTAAATTTGAGGGAAGAGATACAACTTTTTCCACAAGTTAAACTCTGGGGCTAAAAGACCATTCTTTAATTTAGTCTGCCTGACATCATTAAAAAAATAACCTTAGTTAATCTTTTCAATGTGCATATGTACTGATTTCCTGTTTTTCTCCTGAGTGTCTACCAGACTCAGTTATGTAAGGCAGGCTTTGTGGCACTGTATTTCAGGAATACTGGCCCAACAGAAATATTTCCTTCATTTTATATGGATAGTGAGGAAACCATAGAAAAGCCACATTGCACAAATATCCCATTACACAAATACAGTCTACGTACAGGGGAAATATCTCCATTCAGCAAATATTCTAAAGCCAGAATGAGTGTTAAGTTTCTGTGATATAACTTAGTTCAGCTTTTCACTCACCAAGGTCTAGTAGCTTAAGACATACAAACACTAATGACTTTCACATATGTACACAGCTAAATAGCAGGGTTACTGATGCCTCTCTCCTGTTGGCCAGAAAATAGCTCACAAAGCTTATAGAGCAGCTTGTCTCATCCAACTTGATGGCATTTTCAGATGGACTGTGGAACTGCCATCCAGACAAGGACTAAACAAATCTATTCCATCTTTCATCTTCCTTTTTCTTCATATTCTTACCCTCAAAAAACCCTACGTTTAAGATCATAGATTTGAAGGTAAAAGAAGATGCTGAAGGTCTTCTAGTTCAACTCAAATCCAGAGAGATAAAATGTCCCTGTGCACAGCCATGTGCCTGTGGTCATTTGGTAATATGTGACTGAGCTAGGATTTGAACCCAGTTTTTATGACTAAGGCTTTTCCTACTTATACCATACTGCCTCTTCTTGAAAATCTCTTATACTCTAATATGTATATACTTCAATACTTGGAAAGAGCTGTGCATGTGCATACACCTTCCATCAAAACAGATTTCAGCCCTGCAAGCTTCAGGAAATGGCTTTTACAAGTTACTGTGGCCAAAAGAGTTCACTGTTCCATGATCAATCTCCTGGTAATGAACCTGACCAAAATTAATCAGGCTCTTTTTCAGAGACAGACACATAGCCCACAACCAAGAGATACAACAGTGCAGAACTTTATTGGAAGAGCTCAACTATAGGTCTTGATTAAGAATACTGACTAATGCTCTGGGATTAATGTAAGGCTCTTTTTTCTTCTTCAAACTACTTCTCCTTAAAAACAAACAACAAAACCAAACAAATCAAAAGCTAACAAAAAAAAATCTGTTCCAATTTCTGAGTAGGAACACTGTGGGTACAATTCCTGCCTTGAAGGAAATGTTAACAATCCTTTTTCCCCTTTTGTTTCTTTCAGACTTTGGGCTTTATATGAAGTCTCATTCCCACAGTAATCAGGTAGCCCTGTGCGTTTATTTAACCTGTACTGAATGCCTTTCTACCTCTCTCCTGTCAGTTCATGTCCATTATTTCCTTGATGACAAACCTCTAAAAAAAAAAGGCCAACGCTCTATTTACTTGATCAGTTTGAATTTCACAGAATTTACATACAGTATGATCTAAAACAGAACTTCTACATGTAAGGTCATGTTCTTGCCTTTCTTTTACATTCTCCAACACTGAAGCACAGTGCTCAGCATACAGTAAGTGCTTAATAAGAGTTTGTTGACTGATTGACTATGCTAGGCACTGGAGTGTACACAAAGATATTAAGAGGCAGTCTCTAATCTTGAGAAATTTACAATCTAATAGATTGAAAGATTTGCCCATGGAGAGCAGCTGAGTTGGAGAGAGATGTAGGTCCCCTGACTACTAGGCCAGTGCTCTTCCTTTTTTTCCACTAACATCTCTGGATTTCAGGTTCCTCTTATTTAGAAAGAACAGATAACATATTTGGTATGCACTTACTGGGTGTCCAGCATTGTCCTAGGCCTAGGATTGCAGAGCGAAACAAGTTAGTCCCTGCCCTCAAGAAGCTTATATTCTAATGGAAAAGGACGATATATTAAGGGAAGATGAAAAGGGAATGGGTACTCCTATAATATCATGGTGTGGAGATGATGGAAAGTGGCCCCAGGGAAAGCTGAGGCAGAAGTTTACTTGTCAGAGCCCAGTATCCCAGCAGAGTGTCCAAGTTCCAGGGAGGATGATGCTCAGATAGCAGAAAACATGGTGTGGAGATGGCTAGGTGTGACCTTTTAATATCCCTTCTGAATCTAAAATGCTGTGATTCCATAAAATAACTACTTCTGATTGCTACTAGCACCCTAGTGACCTAACAGTCAATGAAGTCTCCCAGGACTAACACACACAAGGGGAGAAGCTTAAAGACTCCAATTACATGCCTATATCATACCTAATATAGATGGCATAGTGCCCAATTTTTATTATTAGAGAATTGATATTCTTAGAAAAATGTATTGGTCTTTAATTTTTACATTACCTTCATTTTCTAATACATCTCCTCTTCCCTACCCAATAAGCCATCCCTTAGAATATAATTTTTAAAATAGAGGAAAGGCCAGCTAAGCAAATTTAAGCAACACATCAACCAAGTCTGTGAATATATGCCATGTTTAAGACCCACAGCTCCCCACCTCTGCAAAGAAGAAAGCACATTTTCTCAACTCTTCGTTAGGGCCAAACTTGGTCATTATAATGACACAACAGATAGCTTAGATTCTAAGAGAAACAGGAAAAACCATGCTTACCTTAGAAGAAATTTTCCAGATGCCCTAAAAGCAAAAGGAAACATGAGTGTCATTTCTTAGCTAGAGTGGTGCTAAATATTTTCTTCTAAGTTTCTGAGGAGATATCTATTAAATATAATGATGTTAAATGTGACATCACTTCCCACTGTTCAATGTGCTTTGTTCTTGGGGGGCAGGGGGAGGACAACAACGTAGATTATTGCTCAGATGATGGCATGGCCTCCTGTGGCTGACAGTTCTAACCAGCTGCTGTAACAGAGAGCAGCTTACCAAGCCACACAGTTCTCAAGCTACAACCAAGTCTAGTAGTAACAGGAGTCAGGAGAATCATAACCATAAACAAATGTACGTCCTGCCAAAAGTCGATCATACCCCTGGGCAAACTTAACCAAACAACACTGAAAAGTTCAACTCTTAATTCCCCAGTCCAGGAAACAGGGCATGAACCCAGCTCACAAAACACCAAGGCACGGCCAAAAGCCAGAATCACAGACATTGAGACTTTCTGGTGCAAAATAACCATTTCTGAAGATCTAGCCAGCAGAGCTCACCAAGGTTCTGTCTCCCAGGAAGAACTTTTGACAGCACTGTGTAAATGAAAATAACACAAAGAATACTTCCTGGATCATAATGGTTGAAGTGTTCCATTCACCCAAGAAATGAAAACCAGTTTGCCCTCCGACATTGACTGTACTGGATGCAGTGGCATGGTACAGAATTCATAGAAATCTCAGAGTAGTGCAGCAAAGTGAGAAATGAGTGTCTGTTTTGAGCTATTCCCTTACTTATCCCCCTCCTTTGAGACTACTATCACTCAAACAATCCATCAGTCAATTAATAAGTATCTACTTACTGTCTAGGTTAGGGGGAAGCTGGATGACTAGAAGGATGGTGGTGGCCTCAAATTTGGAAGCAGGGTAGGTTTTAGGGAGAAGATAATGAGTTCTGTTTTGGAATTGTTGATCTTGAAATGCCTAAGGGATATACAACTGGAACTGTTCAATAAGCAGCCAGTGATATGACACTGGGGGTAAAGAGAGAGGTTTTGCTGTTGTTCAGTCATTTCAGTCATGTCTGACTCTTTGTGACAGCATTTGGGGTTTTCTTGGCAGAGATGCTGCCGTTTCCTTCTCCGGCTCTTTTTTACAGATGAAAAAACAGAGGTCAACAGGAGTTAGTGACTTGCCCAAGGTCACACAGCTAGTATGCATTTGAGGCTGGATTTGAACTCAGGAATAGGAGTCTTCCTGACTTCAATTCTGGTACTCTATCCACTGAGACACTAAGCTGCCCAAAAGAGAGAGGTCAGGGGCAGATATATAGATTTTTAAGTCATTTGCACAAAAACAGTAAGTAAACTATATCTCTCTTAATGAATTAGCCTTTTATACTTTGCTATTATAAAACAAATTCACTCACGTTGACCACTTTTTCACATGAAACCACTGTCTAGCCATGCTTCTTCCATTTTGTGCTTGTGCAAACTGAGTTATTTTTTTTTAAAGCAAGCAGAGGGCCTTGCATTTATTTTTATTAAATTCTATCTTATTAAAGTCAGACAGATTTGGTAAGTCTGGAACCAGCAATCTATACGGTCTTTCTTGTAGGACTGGGCAAAGGTTGAGGATTTAAACAAGGGAGCACAGTCAAATGTTAGCTATTTCCTGGCTCAAGGACGTGAATCAGAAGGCAGATTCAAAATTAAAATACTAGCCCAAGGGGAAAAGACTGGTGTATGTACAATAACTAAGGCTGAAACAGAATCTGAAGTCTTACTTGTGCATCTTGTTCAGCAGTATGGCAGGTAGTTATTGTCCTTCCATAAGGAAGACAATTGACTGGGCTCTAAGTGGAAATCAGAGTATACTGGTCATGAGTTTTAGTGATCTGTTTATTGAGAGTATGACAGGGTTAGGAAACCAATTCCATGTGGGGACAAAGCAGGGTGTCCAATCACTGAGATATCGGGGTACAAGTCAAAAACACACCAAACTAAGGAACTAAAATGCAAATCAGGAAATGGAATCAATGAGCAGTAGGGTACAAATAACGAACCCACTGCATTTCTTTGTTTGGATGGGTTCCAGTGAAAAAGTGTCACACATAATAAGCTGGCTGTATTAGATAGGGTCTAGAGTCATAGAATTTTAGAACTGACACTAAACATATAATGTGTTATACAATATTATCGTTATTTTTTGACATACATTTGTCTCAATGGGCCAATTTGAACATAGGTTTCTGAAATGTGCATTAGTGCCTGAGCCTAGAATGAGCTTCAGGATCATGCTGAAAGGCCAGTTAGGAGCTACAAAAGAGGTGACAGCAATAACAGGGCTCTGAAACTAAATGTGACCGCAGTGGCAGCAGCAAAGGCGAGAAAGGATCTGTTGCAGCTGTGCCTCCAGGCTCCTGTGGCTTCACCAGTTCTGTGTGAGTCTTTGCAGGAGTCTATGTCTGGAGCTGTAGAGGAGCCAAAGGAATGTGGTGATGGGGAAGGAATACCTATTCTTATTCCTCACAACTTACCTTTAAACTACCAAAACCTCTGCTACAATCCCGGGAGGCAGAGGACTGTAAGAACTTTTCTATTGTTCCTCAGATTTCCTAGATTAAAAGTCCACAGTTGGGAAATGTAGTTTGCTCCCAATTCCTTGCCTAGGTTCAAGCCAAGTAAACATATGTGAGAAGAGATATTTATTACAAATGACTACTGTTAATTTTAAAAAATCACAACCTACCATTTATAAAGCCAGAGAATCATAGGAGAAGACAGCTGCAATAAAATCATTCCCACCTCATTATGGAGTCACTGTTCAATAATGTGTCTGGAAAAAATTATTGATGACCTGGCTGGTGGTATTCTAAGTTGCATTCCACAGCTCAGGAAAAATGGTAGGGTTGTCTTAATTATAATTGGTGAGGAAAGTATTAAATTAAATGTATTAAATTCAATCCATCTCCACCCAAGGGGAAGTTGCCTGCTCACCATCACCTCTGAGACGTTTTCTCAAAGTCCAGGCACATTCTTAGAAGACAGCTACAGCTATGAGATTCTATTTAATGAAAACAGTCACTTTGTTTAAAAAAAGTGAGAGGGGTGAGGAAGGAAGGGATAGGAGGGAGTGCAGAACAAGTTAAGGAAGGAGAAACTTGTCCTCCTGAGTAAAGTGAAAGGCAATAAAGTAAAATTTCAAATTGTAACTCCCTTCTAAACAGTCAAATGTATTATACCTTCCATTTTTGGAGGGCCTTACAGAACTGTACTTTAATATCCAAACCACAAAGCCCTGGCTTTTCTCTATGTCATGCCATTATCTGATTCTTGGCAAAGTTAAAATTCTTCCTTTTGAAACTAGTATTTCCTTTTGGAGGTCAGCTGAAAGCCCAGTTCAAGCACCACATTGATAAAGCAAAACACAGGACCACTCTCAAAAAAGTCTATCAATTATGGGCCCCAGCATAAAAACTCCCCTCGGTGCCAGGGTTTAACAACATCCTAGCTCAAAGGTGGCTTTGTGCTGGCGCAGCTGTAGCCACAAGGAAGAGTTAAAAGACTTATTTTAATGTCTTCCAACTTCCGTCAGTCCCTGTTGCCTTTTCTGTTGTAGTTGTTTAATTTTTTACTTTGGAGGATAGGGCCTTATCGTACAACCGAAGAAATACTTAAAATCTGGCTTACATATTTATTTTTACACATTCCCTGTTACAAGACTTTTTTTTCCCAATGAGCAGAAGTATTTTTTAATCCCAGGCCATCTAACATTTCTAAGTATTAATGATTTTCCATCTTCAGTTACATCCAGACTACAACAAGTGTTTAAACTTGCATCTTATAAAGTAGCAACTGGCTGATAACCAGGGACTGACATGGAAAGTGGCTTCTCAGTTGTTATCCTGATTATATATAACATTAAAATGCATTTACTCATTCTGCAGATGGGATGAAATCATTTGAATTTCTTTTATTACTGAATTACTTTTATTACTGAAATGGGGCAGCTTAAACTTATGTGCAGTTAAAAAATGCAATTCGGGCAGTCTGGTGAAACCAGTCTCTTTTGACTACTTGTAGTTCTCCTAATAAATGCCAAACTGAACAGGCTGGCATACGTATTATGATATGGTATGTGGCTGGAAAGTTAAATTGGGCAAATGTCTCTCTTTCAACATGCCTGGTATTAAAAGTTTCATTCTTAATGTTGTAAAGTGAGCAGTTTACAGATTCTGACTACATCAAGATTAATTATTCTATGTAACTTGCTTTTTCCATCATATCTTACATTTATATAGCTCTTTACACAGTTGACAAAGCAATTTGACCATACATATCCCACCAAGAGAAGATAGCTCTGCCCCTCTTCTATGAAGTCTTTCTTGATAAACCCAATTGGGGCAGCTAGGTGGTACAGTGGATAGAGCACCAGTGCAGGAGTCAGGAGGACCTGAGCTCAAATCTCACCTCAGACACCTGACACTCACTAGCTGTGTGACCTTGGGCAAGTCACTTAACCCCAATTGCCTCATCCTGGGTCATCTCCAGTCATCCTGATGAATATCTGGTTACTGGATTCAGATGGCTCTGGAGAAGTGAGGCTGATGACCTGCACGGCCCTCCCTCACTCAGAACAAAGTCAAGTGCAAGTCATGTCACCATTTCTCTGATGGCATGGTGTTCTTTGGCAACGAAGGATGAACACACACACACAGATAAAGCCAGTTAGGGAATCTCTTCCTCATTTTAATATTCAGGACATTTGTCTGTCTCTTATGCACTTTCACACTCTAATATTTTATATATATACATATATATACATATATACATATATATGCATACACACACACACACACACAGACACACACACACACACACACACACACACACACACACACACACATATATATATATATATATATATATATATATATATATATATATACTTGTGTATATAACTTACCTCCTGCCAGTTTGGAAGCCTCCCAAGATGACTGGGTCATCTCTATATTCTCTGCCCCCATTCCAAGATTTAATAGAGTGTTTTCTATATGGCAGGTGGTTAATAAAATTTTAATTAAATTTTTTTGAATATTTCATTTGGTCCTCATAACAACTGTGTGAGGCAGAGACTGTATAATACCCCAACTTCAAAAATCAGGAAAGGACATTGAGAGTGGGTGGCTTGTCCAGTATCAAAGAGCGAATTACTGGTATGTCATTGACTAGAACCCAAGTCTTCTGACCTCCAGTTCAGTGATCTTTCTACTACACCATCGCCTTCAAGTTCATTAACCAGTATTCCCAGGCATGAATTTAAGCTAAATCTGGACAATCACACGACCAAGTAATACATCTGCTCTGTGACCATGTGCACAGTTTGTGACACTGACTTTTCTTATTCCCACTTCAAGGTGGAAATTCTATTCAAACATGACCAGTTGGGAATGGTTAAGGTCATTTTTTTGGCTGGAACACTAGTCTACGAATACTGGGCTAAACTGATTCTGGGGCCTTTGCTTTCTCATTTATATAGGCGTGGACTTGGGCATACCCAAGAGTGTGTCTGAAACAGCCAAAGAAGGGAACACTAGGCATAGTGAGATAGACGTTAGGAAATAAAATTCAAAAAGTTCAGAGAAAAGTTGAGATGAAAAGCTTCATTTGGAGGCAGATAAAAGGCTAGAGAAACAGAAGTAATACTGTTGTGGTGATAAACCACCAACCACCCAGTCAGATAGAGGACATGAGTCTTGGTATAATGAAAAGGTCACTGGGCGAAGCGTCAAAATTCTTTTTCCACACCATTTGGCTCTCCAAAGGTTCAGCACAATGGCTCTGGGGTCAGGACCCTAACGTCCTGAGGGAATGACAGGTTTTAAAGCAGGATGGGAACTTATCTTATACGTGAGGAAATCCAGGTGCAGAGAAGTTGAATTGTCCAAGAACACACAGGAAGTGAGGGAGAAAGAGCCAAGATTTAAAACCAAGTCTTTCTTCTCCAAATCCAATGCTCTTTCCACGATAGCACCATGTCTCTGTATTGAAGTTTCACTTCTGTCACTAACTGACTAAGTGACCATAAGCAACTCTAATGTTCTCTGGGCTTTGGCTTATCTTACCTGTAAAATAAGAGAACTGGGAGGTTTCTTTTTCCCTTTCCTTTGGTAGTGAGGTGGGCACTAGTTCTACATAAGAAAAACATTTCTAAGAACAATACCCAATAGAATGACTTCTCTCTCAATAATTTCCTGTCATTGAAAGTGTTCAAGCAAAGGCTCAGTCACTTCTTGTTAATTATGCTGCAAAGGGGTATTCTGTATAGTGTGGGAACTGGAACTAAAGCTCTTTCCAGCTTTAAAATCCTATGACCAAATGACCACTAAGGTCTCTTTCACCTTTTTTTTTCTTTTGAAGGCAGTCAGGGTTAAGTAACTTGCCCACACGTAGCTACTAAGCATCTGAGGACAAAAGGGTCCTCCTGACTCCAGGGCTGGTGCTCTAACAACTGTGCCTCCCAGCTGCCATCTTAAGAAAAAAATGATTGCCTGACTTTATGTTTAAATTAAGCATGAGAGGCAGAACGTTTGGTCAATAGAACATTGGATTTATAGCCTCAAGATCTGAGTATGAGTCCTGGTACTGCCACCTGTAACCCTGGTCAAGTCACTTAAACTCTCTAGGTCTTAGGGATGATGCTCCTCAAACCACCTGCCTCACTGAGTTACTGTAACAAAAATGCTTTGTTAACTTTAGCATGCTAAAGAAACAGAAGCTGCTGCTGTTATTATTATCATTATTACAGTCACAATCCCACAAGCTGATACTGTAAAAGGGAAGATGGTTCAAGGAGCACTGGAGATTCTCAAAAGTGAAATTCTAGCAATGCAGTTAAAAATAACCCCAAAGAAGAAAAGAGGGATAGGCAAGGAGACTGATGTGCCTGCACAGAGAGCACTCTCATGAGATCACACAAAAACCACATAACACTACCACCACCCTTTGTCAGTTATGTCACATTATATTGTTTATAAAGCACTGCACATGATTAATCTCATTCCATTGTCACAAACATCATGACTGGCAAGATAAGTGTTATTGGGTCTTTTTCAGATAAGGAAATAAAAGCTCAGAGAGGTTAGGAGATTTATTGCCACAGGGACACATGACAGTGGGGTGGAATCTGGATAAGATTCTGAATCTTCCATTTTCTAGTTCAGAGCTCCTTCCACTGTACCCCAAAGGAAGGGCACATGACCCACGACAACAAATAAAAAGGTTGGTGAGGTTGTGGAAGAAGAATTTCAGGAAGGCTGGCATACAGAATGAGCTAAGGCTTGAAGAAATGCCTGAGACAATAGGAAAGGCTTTCTTTTTTGGTTCACTGCTTGAGGGGTTGGTAGTATAATTTTGGAAGATAATAGAGAAAGAGCTGAACTACTCAAATTCTTTTTTTTTTTTTTTTTGGTGGCTGTGTTTTCCAGCTAGGAGAATGATTTTTAAATTGTAAAGGGTAAAATAAAGAAGGGTAGGTAACCCAATTTCAATATTAAAAAGACCCCAGGTAACTCAACTGAAAATAAGATGATGAAATTTAATACAAATAAATATAAAATCCTGTACCTGTGTTCAAAAATTGTATACATATAGAGTAGAGGAGACTTAATTAGATAGCTAGGAAGCACAGGGAATAGAGCACTGGTTCTGGAGTCAGGAAGACAAGAGTGTGACTCCAGGCACTTACTAGCTGTGTAATTCCTGCCAAAGTCACTTTACCTCTTTCTATTTCAGTTTCCTCATCTGTAAAATGGGTGTAATAAGAGCACTTACTTCCCAAGATTGTTGTGAAGATCAAATGAGATATTTGTGAATGCTTTGCAAACTTTAAAAAGCCAGATAAATGCTATAATTATTATCACTTGTATGCAAAAGAGTTTTTGCAGACTGCAAGGCTCAGCAGATAAGTAGAATAATGCAAAATGACTGACCAAAAACCTAATGCAAAATTAGATTGTATTGCTGAAAGTACAGTCACAAAGTCACAGAATTTTATAGTTAGAAGGGTCATCAGTGGCTATTTGGCATTCCTACACAAGCAGTCATTCAATTTTTGCTTGAAGACTTCCATTGAGGACATCGAGGAGCAGGGTGCCTAATACTGTGTCCCCTAAAGGCAGCTTATTCCACTTTCTCATAGCACTAAAATTGGTAGAAAGTTTTTCCTGATATCAGGCCTAAATTGGTCACTTTCCAACTTCTTATCCACCGCTCTTGTTTTTGTCCCCTGAAACTAAACAGAACAAGTCTAATCCCTCTGCTAAAAAACAGCCTTTTCACAGACAGCTGTCATATACCTCCAAAATGTTTTTTCTCCAAGCTAAACATCCATAGTTCTTTCCATCCATCCCATTCATCCATCCCCATAAGGCATGGACTTAAGGCCCTTCAACATTCTAATTGTTTTCCTCTATACACTTTCCAGTATGTCAATCTCCTCTCTAAAATGCAATTCCCAGAACTGAATACAATATGGTAAATGTAATCTGAGTAGGACATAGTACAGTGGGCTTATCACCTCCTTTAGTCCTAGAAGTTATTTTTCTCTTATGTAACCAAAGAATGTAGAAGCTTTTGTGGCTGCCATACACAGTACTGACTCATAGTGAGCTCACAGTTCACTAAATCGTCTTATCTTTTTCATATGAAAGATTTTCCTTTCATGTCTTTGTCATCTTGTACTTGAAAGGTCTATTTCTTGAACCCAAGCATAAGATTTTATAGTAATTCTGTTAATTTCATCTTGTTAGTTTCAGCTCACTTTTCTGACTTATCAAGGTAATTTCGGGTTCAGGTTGTGTCACTCCATGTTAGTTATCCCTCAAATCTTACAGTCATTGGAAAATTTGATAACAGTGGCATCCCTCTTAATCTAAATAATGACAAATGTAAATAGCACATAGACCTATGACACACCATTCATAAATGAATACCTTCCAAACTGACATGAAACTGGAACCATTTATGACTACTCTGTCTGACCATCCAACTGGTTCCAAACATATCTGATGGTACGTTATCCAGCCCACAATACTCCACCTTTTCCATAAGAATAGCATTAGATATTTCAAACACTTTTTAAAGTAAACTATATCTCCAGCATTCCCCTTAACAACGACCCTGTCAAAAAAGGAAATAAGATTAGAATAGCATGACTTGTTTTTGATGAAGCTATGTTGGTTGTTTGTGATGACTATTTTCTTTTCCAGATTATCGCCAACCACACCTTTAATAACACAGTCTAGAAAATTTTTTCAGAAATTGAAGTCAAGTTCACTAACTTATAGTTTGATGATTCCATTTTCTTCTTTTAAAAATCTTGCTTTAAAGGTACCTCCTCTGTTATCTATGTTCTTTCAGATAATACTGACAGCAGCTCAACAATCACATCAACTAGTTCCTCAGTATGCAAGGATGACTTTATCTACGTCAGGTGACATGAATCCATCTAAGTATCTATGTGCTCTTTTATTAGCCATTATTGGGCTATCCTTTCTGGTCCAAAGCTCATTTTCCTTGATAAAAGAACAGAAACCAATAAAATTAAGCAGTTATCCCAGTGTGATTTCAGAAAGGGCCAAGGAACAGTTGATATTATGTTTGCTACCTGGCAACTCCAGGAAAAATGCCAGGAGCAGAACAGAGGTCTGTATACAATGTGTGTGGATCTGACCAAAGCCTTTAATACTGTTAGTCATGAGGGCTTATGGATAATTACGTCAAAATTTGGTTGCCTGGAGAAGTTCATCAGTATTGTACGTCAATTTCATGACAGCATGTTTGCCCGGGTTCTGGATAGTGGACAATGCTCTTGTGCCTTCCCAGTCACCAGTGGAGTGAAACAGGGTGGTATGCTTGCTCCCGTGCTTTTTAGCATGATGTTTTCAGCCATGTTGTCAAATGCTTTTCAACGAGGATGAACACAGCATCAAGGTCAAGTACCATAATGATGGTAAGTTCTTCAATTTGAAAAGTCTACAAGCCAAGACCTAAGTGGAGGGAGTGTTGGTGCATGACTTTCTGTTTGCAGATGGCTGTGCACTCAGTGCAGCCTCTGAAGCTGAGATGAAACAAAGTATGGATCAATTTTCTGCTGCCTGTGCTAATTTTGCCTAACAATTAAAATCAAGAAAACACAGGTGCTTCATCAGCCAACACCACACCATCCATACATGGAACCATCGATTACAACAAAAGGAGAAGTTCTGAATGCTGTGGATAAGTTTACTTACCTTGGTAGTACACTTTCCAGGGATGTACACATTGACAATGAGGTTGATGCATGCATTGCCAGAGCTAGCTCAGTGTTTGCGAAGTTCCAAAGAAAAGTATGGGAGAGAAGATATATTAGACTGACTACCAAACTGAAGGTCTACAGAGCCATTGTGCTGGCCTCATTGTTGTATGCCCGTGAAACATGGACAGTCTACCAGCACCGTGCCAGGAAACTGAATCACTTCCATTTGAACTGTCTTAGGAAGATTCTGAAGATCATCTGGCAGGATAAGGTACCATACAGTGAGGTCCTTACTCAAACTAAACTGCCAAGAGTTCAAACTATGCTTCAGAGAGCACAACTCTGATGGGCTGTCCACACTGTTCAAAGACAAAACGTATGCTTACCAAAAAGACTATTTTATGGAGAACTCGCATGGGGCAGGCGATCACATGGTGGCCAGAAGAGGCAATAAAAAGACACTCTAAAGATCTCTCTCAAGAATTCTGAAATTGATTGTGTGGCATGGGAGACACTGATACAGGACCACTCAGCATGGCATGTCCACATCAGAAAGAGTGCTGTGCTCTATGAGCAAAGCAGTATTGAGACAGCACAAAGTAAATGTATGATGTGCAGATCTGGAGTATCCACCCCAAATATTCACACAGACTGTCTGTGCACAATCTGTGGTAGAGCATTCTGAGCTCATATTGGTCTGATGAACCACAGTCAGACACACTGAAACTTGACTCTATCATGGTGATGTCATTTTGGTGCTCTTCTATAATGAAGGACAACAACCAACCAACCAACACTAAATAAATGCTAATTCCCCAGAGCCTAGAACAGTGTTTTGAACTTCATAGTAGGTATTCAATAAATATTTCCACAGATAAAATTAATTTAATTTCTCCAACAACTTTAAAGCTCCTTTATAAATCTTCCGCTTCATGATTACATACAAGACAAGAATTATAACTAGATGCTATGCTATAATTTTAATTCCAGTTCTGACAGCAAGTTCTTTTATGTTCATTTCTTCAGGCATCTCAGTATTACACCTGCCCATTTAAGACAATATTTAATTTCTTTACCAACATCAGTTGTCTACAAGATATTCGAGGAATGAGAAATATTTTGCATCCTTTAAGATCTTCCTGTAAATGTGAATTACTGAGTTTAAATATACACCAATTAAACAACTTTCTATACATGTGACACCATGAAACTATGTCCAATAATTTAGACCCTTTCTTCTGTGACTCCTCAGCAATTCACTCAATGTATTCATCTGATTAAGGGATGAAGTCAATGACTGTTTTCTTATCCCTCAGGATATCTGGGACCATACTGAATATAATACGGGAAATACTCCCTCTCCTGTGTTTATTTTATGTGACAGTCACCATAATTTCTTTTATGAAAAGAGTTGTGCTCTTGAATCCCGTCTCAGGGTCACAGGATGTGGAACTGGAAGAGATCTGAATGATCATTTAATCTAACCTCCTCATTTGTACAGATGAAGAATTAAGGCTCAAGACAGCAAGTAGTTTCATACAGGATTTCATTTTCAGTTTTGACATGTTTAATGTACACATATGCAAACACACAAAGGATATCTCTTTCTTTCAATGTGGGGATCTCATGCTGTGAGGACTTTTTTATCACCAATGCAGAGTGCAAACCACCTGTAACTCAGCAGACAAGTTGCCTGGAACACAAGGAGGTTCACTTAAGCTGGGTCACAAGGTTAGTAACAGTGGAATGCTGTCATTACAAAATAAAGATACCATATTTTTTAAACCCCAAATTCAGAATATAGTTTGAGATAAGCTTTATTAATGGAATGCACATGCATGTGATGTTTATTCTAAAAGTATCATGGCCAAGTTTGGAGGCATATTTCCTAGTAACCAAGAGCATCCCAAAGTGAAGTGAGCTGTTCCTCAACGGAGGGCTTGAAGTAGAGTCTGAATTACCCCTTGGCATCTGCTGTTTGGCCTGATTTCAGCTCTATACAACAAGATGCTTCTCTCAGGATAAGCTCATCATTTGTAATCTCACCACCATGCTGCTGACTCAAGCCTTGATGGATACCACTCCCCTCAGCCTCCTCTCCCTTCTGATTCAAGAGGTGAAGGGAGAAGTACCAAACTTTTCCCAATGTCTTTCTTTATAGAGGGTAGATATTGGACTCTCAGTTCACTCTACATTGCATCTGCTCTGTCTGGTTTCAAAACAATGGAAAAAGATGTCTCTGCACTAGGTAACCCATTCCCATCTCCTTCAATGATAAGAACTGCTGGGACAAGTGGAAAGTTGGCTTTCAAAAGAAAGTTTAAATTGGCATCTTACACTTGGAGAACCCACTTACATGTTTATCTAGAGATTCCACTGTTTGGCATATACCCAATGGAGGTTAAATATAGAAGGAAAGGTCCCATATGTGCAAAAATATTAATTGTAGCACTTTTTGGTAGCAACCCCCTCCAGAAATAAAGTAGCTTATGTAGCAGTAAGCACCCCAACATGCACAGGGGGGTTTGCTATCACAAGTTCTTAGATATGCATTCATAAAAGGAAAGGCAACTTTCAAGGGGTGAACAATCACTTTAATCGAGCACATATATCATTCCTTTAACCAAGTACATATATCATTCAGTTAGTTCAGGGAGTCAGCACCCTGAATTTCAAAGAAAATACACAGAAATCAAATGATCAACAGATATGGCTTCCTCTGCCTGAATTCAGCAGACAATTGGACCCCAACTGTCTGGCCATAGTTACCAGTGAGGGAAGCATGACATCTGGATTCTCAAAGCCTGGGGGCTCTTTAGCAGCTTCCCAGAGTCCTCATTTGGCCAAACAAACACCTCCAGTCAGTAAGCCTGAAAGTAATCAACAGACATAGCTTCCTCTGCCTGACCATAATTCAATAGACAAGTACAGTTGTCTGACCATTGTTACCAAAGAGGGAAGCAGGACATCTGGATTCTCAAAGCTGGGGGGCTCCTTAGTGGCTTCCCAGAAGTCCTCATCTGGCACTCAAACTTTCTTATCAAAAACTAAGCCCCAAAATAAAACCTCAACTCAGAGTATTTATACCTTTTTTAGAGCCAGGGGGCATCACAACACTTTGACCAGTGCCTCAATAGAAAAAAAAACAAAAGGTACTTGGGACCCTCCTAAACAACTATCCTAATCAAGCTTCCCACAATGGGGAGTGGGTAGGAAAGATCTTTAATCATATTAAAATAATTAACAATATAAATACATACACTGTTTCTAGTTAAAGAAAGTCTAGTTTCTGTACTTTGCTCCTTATAAAGAGTCTTCATTGACAAAGGCAAGATTCAATCAGGGGCACTTAATTATACAAAAACAGCAGAAGATCCTGTTTTGATTGCCATCACAGGTTCCTAAGCACTAGGGAACAGTAAAGCAAATTTTGGTATATGAATATAATATAACATTAACACGCAGTAATAAACAATGAATATGAAGAACTCAGAGAAACACAGGAATTCATATAAAATGAGTAAAGTAAACAAATCCAGGAAAACTACAAATACAGTTACTCTAACAATATAAAAATAGAAAGAACAATAAAATGAAATTGAGGATCATGTAATTTAATGATCAATCTGAAGAAAAGTTAGGAAGAAAATGCATCTCTCTCCATTTGTTGTAGAAGCTGGGTAATATGGCTACGTAATGTTGCATGGGCTATATGCTAGGAGAAAAACAAATGTTTATATTATATAATTCAACAATTGATGGTGCTGTTCAAAGTGATGAGGATACAAAGCCCAAAGCAAACCCCACCCCCAAAACCAACCAACCTACAAGTTTATGTTCTACTAGGATGATAATGGTAAAAGACAGGTAAGTACAGAGTAAAAAATGAAGGGGGCAAAGGAGGGTACAAAGAGCTTAGTTGTATTTAGGAAGAGGAAAAGCAGTGATAACTGGGGAAGGCAGGACAGTCAAGAAAGGGAGGTCGATTTGCATATAATGTGAAAGAAGGGGAGTAAGGTGAACTAAGCCTGGAAAAGTCAAGTGGGAACCAGATTGTTTAAAAATTTAAGTGCTAGTTTAAGGAATAGGGAGCCACTGAAGGATTATGAGCAACAGAATGACTTGGTCATTCCTGTGCCTTAGGTAGATTATTTTTACGGCTATATGAAGAATGAATTTGAAAAAAAAAATGTTTTAGAGATAGAATAGATGGACCTTAAACTTGAGAGGATATGAAAGGATATGAAGAATCAAGGACAGGGAAGAGTTAAAGAATATTATATATGTTGCAAATCTGAGTTGATTGCAAGGATAGAAATAGGGACAAGCTTAGTGGGGAAGGTGAATTCAATTTTGGACATAGCATATTTGAATGGTAGATGGGACATCGAGGTAGATGAGACAAACATCAGACAACTGGAGATATGGGACAAGAGTTTAAGTGACAGGTTAAGGCTGGATGTAGGTATATATACTTAGATGTAAAGAAATATCTATATATTTGGGAGTCAGCTAGATAGAAGATAAATGAACTCACAGAAATTGATGAAATCACCAAGAGAAGAGGAGACAATTGGGAACAAAGGATGGGACACATATATATCAATTTCAATGAATACTAAATAAAATACTAAACAGAATGGCAAGTAATAAGTATATAGGAAGGTACAATTTTTTTTTTAAATGGAAATCCAAGCAAATAAGGATTATTTCTAATTGAAGAGATATAGGAAAGCATTTCAAATAAATCTTAAAAGAAAAGTAGATTTTAATAAGCTAACACTGGCAAGGATGAAGATGGAAAGGAGAATCCAACTACAGAGAATGGTGTGAACAAGACCACAGAAGTGGTACAATGTGAGATGTGTTAATGGGGTTAATGAATAATCCATCTTGACTGAAACATTAAAGTACTTTGTTGGGATATAAATACACGTTGGGCACCATACTCCAACAGGTTTAGACTTAAATTCTTGAAATGTTAGAGCTAGGAGTTGACATCTTGTCCATCACTTTTATTTTAGTAATGAGAAAACTGAGGCCCAGAGGATAAGATGGCATTCTCAAAGTCCCACAGCTTTTTAGTGGCAAAGCATAGACTAGAACCAAGTCCTCTGACATCTGTGTTACTTCCACTGCACCATGCTATAATACCTCATCTTGAACTTTGTGTTCTTCTGGGAAGGAAAAAAAAAGGTCAAAGATGAAATGGCAAAGGGCAATGAAATGTAGTCTCTTTCACTAGATTACTAATAAGGATTCATTCTGGTTTGAAATAAATAGAAACCAAAAGTTATTTCAAAAGAGGACTTTAATATATTTAGAAATAGTTTTCTAATTAAAGATGATGACTTTTAAGAGAATTTTCATGTCTATAAAACAGATACTGTCATAGATCATTAACTATTAAAGCTTTTAATATAAAACAATTACATACATTCATGCAACAAACATAGATACAATTTGCCTCATTAACATTATTTTCTCCTATTGATCGTCAAATTAAACTTCTGAAGTAGGCTCAGATATAAGGATATAATGCAATAAGACAACAGTCTAGCTCCGAGGAGTGATATAGGTGGAGTATTTTTCCAGTTTGGCTGGTAAGAATGGAAATGCAGTGTAATGGCAATGTAACATTCTCCTTCATGATTGTGAGCTGCTTTATGAAATATGTCAGAATTTTAGAGGACAGGAAAAAAAATTACTCAGCTTCCAAATCTATGAGAAGACTCTTCTACTACTGTCCAAAATACCATATTAAGAGTCAAACTTACTTAGAAAATGGCAGCACCACAAATATAAATCTATCAGCTATTAGTTTTCACTTTAATTTAAAGAGCTTCTCACAATTAAACAGGGTTTATGGGCAAGATAATGAGTTCTGTTTTAGATATATGGAGTTTAGGTTTGAAATGTGGGAGTAGAGTTCTAGGGGAAGACTGGGAATGGATATATAAGTCAATTGGTCATTTGGTAATACTTAAACCCATGGGTTTGATGAATTAATTAAAGTTAATGAATTAACTGAGGAGAATATAATGAAAAGAAACTCTATAACAGAGTTGTAGAGAACACCTATAATGAGGGGACACGAGAGGCTGGGATTAAAGAGAAGGGAAGGTATTAGTAGCTTGAGGAGAGACATTCTGAAATAACTTCTGTGGAGAGGGAGCTAGGAAAGCAACTAGGGAGGAATAAACAGATGGCACATTGCTGCAATATGGGGATAGTTGAGTTTAGAAAACACAAATTTGTAGTGTGTCCTCTTAGCACAGTTATGTGACTTTTTCTAGCTCTATTAAGCAGTGTGTGTTTGTCCTTCATTGCCAAAGAAGACTGCCAGGCCTAAAGGCCTGAGGGCTACCCGAGTCTTACCTTACCTGTCCCAGGTCTTCGGTTGGCCAAACCGGATAAACGTATGAGAGAAGAGACTTTCCAGAGTCGAACAAGGGTTAGGCTTTATTCAGGGTCCTGGTTACATGTGCAGGGGGAGCTCTTCCTTAGGAGGGAGAGAGAAATCTCCCAAGGAGGCAAAGATCTTACGGTAAGAGATTGGAAGTAGAAGTGTGAGTGGGGAGAGAGGGGGAGGGGAGAGCGAAGAGAGGAAAAACGGAGCCTTCTGTCCTGTCAGGGCCCCTCCTCGCTAAGGGCGCCTTCAGGCTTTCCTGACCCTAATTAAGCTCTCTGGCCATGTAGTTTGCACCTGAATATCATGCCTGTTAGATAACAATAGGTGTGCCCAGATCCGGGACAGTCTCGAGGGCGGGGATGCTCCTCCCATCACGTTTCTCACGGGAAGAGGCAGAAATACACGAGATAGCTCGGTCTCACTCCTCGATTCCCTGGTGTTTCATGGGGGGCCTCATGAGAACTCTAAGATTTAGAAGTTCCCACCTTTACCCACCCGAGACTGTCCACATGGAATTGAGCTTCCACCCCCAACAGAAGACCATGCCATCAGAGAAATAATGACATGACTTGCACTTGACTTTGAGTGAGGAAGGGCTGTGCAGGTCACCAGCCTCATTTCTCCTCCAGAGCCATCTGAATTCAGTGATCAGATTTCATCAGGATGGCTGGAGATGACCCAGGATGAGGTAACTGGGGTTAAGTGACTTGCCCAAGGTCACACAGCTAGTGAGTGTCAAGTGTCTGAGGGGAGATTCAAACTCAGGTTCTCCTGAGTCCTGCACTGGTGCTCTATCCACTGCACCATCTAGTTGCCCCTTAGCATTTATATATCACTTTAAGGTTTGCAAAGCATTTACAAATACCATCTCATCTGATGATCACAACAACCCTGGGATGTGGGCATTATTATTATCCTCATCTTACAGTTAAGGAAACTGAGGCAAGCAGAGTTTAAGTAACTGGTCCAGGGTCACACAGAGAGTTAAGTATCTGAGGTGGGATTTGAGCTCAAGTCTTCCTGACCCTAACTGAAGCTTTCAACTATACTACTTGGTAAGCACAGAGCATACCAAGCAGCAACGTAAAATCATTCAAAAGTCTATACAATGCCTTCTTTGGTTGAGATATGAAGAACCAAGTTTGGGATGAATCCTTTACAGTGCAAAATGGGCCTGAGCAAAGAGGCACTTCCCTCCAGATCGCTGTCTCCACTTTCATTTCCTACACAAACATTTATGGATTTTATAAGATACAATATGCTGCTTTACCCTGTCATTTCAGTCTATAGAAAACATGTGGGTGTGAAGAAAAATGTAAATCAAAAACCTTCAGCAAGTTAATAACAAGAGTACACACTGGGCTGCAGTGATGCATGAAGCACAAGATGGCTCAGCATCAGATCTGGACCCCTCCTTGTGGGAAAACAACGGTGACTGACAACCACCTACCGAAAGCATGCTGCTATTAAACAGGGCGGTCCCTGTTCCTATGCCAATAGTACATTATCAGAGGAGCTTTAAAAACTCATGAGCAAAAAACGAGAAGATTTAAGGCCAGCAAGTTAAGTGAATTCCCATGAGGTCAGGATACATGTGGAATTTCCAGAAATCAGGGATCTCCTGTGAATGATCTCTAAGCATGGGGGCAAAAAGGTGGAGTGGAAGGTAGAGCTCAGTCACTAACCTCTACTACTCTCCACCTACAGAAAATGGCTCAAAGCTTGCTGGGATAGACTATTCACCAAGATCACAAGCAATGTCAAACCTACCACGTGAGAGACCTGACTGTACACTCTGGAGGACAGTAGGTGGAGAGAACAGAGGGATAACCTTCATTTGAGATTGCCAGGCTTTAAGTGGGTAATGGAAAAGTAAGTGGGCAAAGCTTACAATTTTTCCCATTTTTCATTAGTTTCCTACCTCAGATTCTGCTCTAGCTAAGCATCTCCTACATTCAACTACTCAACATCTGTCAGACTTTTCCCACACCTAGAATGTACTCATATCTCGTCTTATCACATTGTTCCTCTCCTTTATAGAACTGCAAGATCTCAGAGTTGGAAGGGAATTCAGAGACCAACATAATCCAATTCATATCTGACCAAAAGGCACTGCAGTAAGCTAATCCTCCCTGAACATTCCATATACTCTGAGCTCTTTTCAGGGCTGCTCATCCACCTTTGGTATCCACCTATCACCCAACTCTCACCTATGGCTTCAAGAAGTTGTAGCATGTGCAGTGGCCACACCCCAGGAAACCATCTTGGCAGACAGGCTAAACTAGGTTGAGTGTAACCAACAGCCTCAAACCTGTCCATGAATTAGAGAGAAGTCTACCCCCTGCATGTGAACATTTTCCCAGCAGAATGGGCAGATGAGAACAATTTGCTCCAACAGCCATCAAGGCAGCTGAAGCATGTGTTACACTGTGCTGAGAGCTTGGTTAGACATGGAAGATGCCAAGGTCACCCACTGAATCCTGGGTCATCCCCAGTCATCCTGACTTTTGTTCTGCCAGGGGACTTCAATGACTAGAAGAAACAGTGAGGCTGATGACTTTGCACAACTCTGTCTCACTTAAATACAATTCACGTGCAAGTGAAGTCATCACCCTGTTATGTCATTGGTCCTTTTTGAAAACAAAAGACAAACAAGTGCAGTAAACCCTCAAATTAAATATATGTCATGCCCTGTACCCTCTGGGAAATATTCCCTGACTAACCTTCTACTTCCTATTCCATCCCACCCCCAAAACATTGTGACAATGCGGTAAGGGCTCAGGAAGTGGTACTGCTGTTTAATTGAAAAACTTATCCTTCAGTTTTAGTCTTCCTACTATAGACAGTCCCCGCATTTGACTGCTCCACTAATGGACAGCTAGGCAGCACAGTGAATAGACTGCTGGCCCTAGAGTCATGAGGATCTGAGTTCAAATCCAGCCTTAGACCTCTTACTAGCTGCGTGACCCTGGACAAGTCACTTAACCCTGTTTGCTTCAGCTCCTCATCTGTAAAATGAACTGGAGAAGGAAATGGCAAACCACTCCAGCATCTTTACCAAGAAATCCCCAAATTGGGTCACAAAGAGCTGGACATGAATGAAATGACAATAACCAGCTTCACTAATGCTAGCCAGCAGACTCATAATCCATTTTTTTCTCCCTTTAGAATGTAAGTTTCTTGGGTAGGAATTTGGCTTTTACCTTTCTTTGTACCCCTAGCACTTGGCATAGTGCCTGGAACATAGTAGGAGCTTAATAAATGTTTGATAATCATGACATTGACACTGATGATGGTTAAAATAAAGGATTTTATCTTATTTATAAAAACATGGGAAGACTTATATGAACTGAGAGTACTACTAGATGGAAAATACATACCCAATGAAAACAATAAATGCTTCCAAACTCAGATTAATTAACTGCAATGACCAATTTTGACCCCAGAGAACAGAGGAGGAAGCATACCTCTTTTTCCTTAGCAGAGAAGGGGGAGGGGGCCGGCGGAGATACACAAACACCATCACTTACAATGGCTTTGTCAGCTGAGTTTTTCTTAATTTTTCCTTAGGTGCAAGTGAGCATTCAGTGAGGTCTGGGGGTGGTGTTGGGAAATGGTTTTTATGTTTAAAAAGCAGCATAAATAAAAGATGTTACTTGGGGAAAGGAGAGATGCAGTTTCCAGAAACATTTCAGCTAAAAGCAGATTTGTTTATTTCAGCAAGAAGAGTGACATTTTACCTACCAGCCAAGTGTATAGCTGAAAGAAAGGTCAAATTCAGAGGGAAGGAAAAATAAATTGGAAAAGAAATTCCCATTTAGATTTGTCATGGCTGGTCATAATGAGAGCACAGATGCACAGAACAACAGAGGAGTTGTTTGAGTTGGCCGCCTTTCTCATAGATGCTCCCTTGTGGTGACTGAGCTTTCACCTGTATAGATTATTAGGGGGTCATTCTGCCTTCTCCCTTGCTTTCCCAAAGTGACCCATAGCAAAGGGGAGTATTAAGCCTCTTGGAATGAGATTTGATGAGGCCAAATATCATAAGGTCAATCACGCTAGGCGCTGACCTTCAGTACTATCAAAGGAAGAGAGGTCCATAAAAATGGCCAGAAGAACTTGCAAGGTCACACTATATTCAGTAAAAATTGTCTGTGGTCTAGTTTTTAAATTACTGAACCAGATAACTTAGGTTCATAGCAGTTATTAAAAATAAAAGATGAAGCTAGTTAAAGAATGTGACCTGCAGACAGAATGGTGTTGGTACGATTGGCCTTAAACAGAAAAGCAATTAGTAAAAGAACTGTTCCCAATATTAATGAAAATTTATAAACAAATTACGACCATAGAATTTAGAGCTGGCAGACTTGAAAGAACATTCACTTTGAGCCCCTCCTTCTGTGCATGTGTAAACTGATGCCCAAAATAGGATTAAGTGACTGATTCAAGGTCATTAAGGTAGAAAAAAAGCAGTCAGGATTAAAACTCAGGCCCTCTGGGTTTTAAGCACGGTGTGATTCCTCTTTCTAGGCCTATTATCTTACTTTCAAGATATAAGAATGTTTGTTGCTGTTTAGTCATTTTCAGTCATGTCTGACTCTTTCAGGGTATTCTTTGGCAAAGATACTAATCTATCATTTCCATCTCCAGTTTATTTTACAGATGAGGAAACTGAGGCAAACAGGGTAAGTGACTCACCTAGGGTCACACTACTAGTAAGTATCTGAGGCCAGATTTGAACCTAGGCCTTCCTGACTCCTGGCCCTGCAGTCTATTCACCACAAAATGATAGGGGCTGTGCAGCATTCAGAGTAAAGAGAGGCAGATATTTTAAAAGTTCAACTGAGTCATTCCTGTTCAGCACAACCACTTTGATAAATCAGAGAACCTGGGTTCAAATTCCTTCTCTGACATTTACTCCACGTATCACCTTAAGCAAGTCACTTAACCACCATTGGCTTTAGCTCCCTTATTTGGATAAGGAAAGGGATGGATTAGATGGTATCTTAGATCCCTTTGACATATGATTCTCTGACTTAGGAATCAGTATTAAATGAATAATTACCAGGTTTACAGTGACCTCATAACTGTTTTCCAAAAGGACACCTGGCTGATATGCCAAATTCATTAGTCCTCTGGAGAAGAGCAAACAATGGAATCTAAGAGCCCAAAGACCTAGGTTCAATTAGTACCTCTGTCTTCTGTTACTGATCTGACATGTCACCTATCGTCCCTGAGTTTGTTGCCTCATTTGATTTTTATTTTCAGTCACCAATTCTTGATTTTTTTCTCATTTGTAAAATGTGGGGGGTTAGACTAGAAAACCACCAAGGTCCCACCTACTTCTGAATCTCTGACCCTCTAAAAGTCTCAAAAGTTAATTTTTCTCAAATTTGTACACTTTTCATTCCATTTTGTTCCTCTTATGCCTTTGGAAGCTAAAATCTACACCGATTTATCTATAAAGCCAAGGATGCCGAAGAAAAGTCATGTACAGGTGCTCAGAAAGAAAAAATAAAGACTTTTATCAAGTTTTATGCTTTTGGACTGTCCAGGGAAGAAATGGGGTCCTCCCCACTGGAATTTGGGAATCTGAGGCAGGGACTCCAGCACATGCTTATAAGCCTGTGAATCTCCAAAAGGTAAGAATCTGCTCCTCCAAGATCCTGCCACCAACTCCTTTACAAGGCAGTCTATTGTTTTAACCAAAACTTTCTTTTTATATACCAAAACTGGTGAAATATTAAAGTAGGGAATGAACCAAAAAAGAAAAAAATCCCCTATGAGGCAGTATTATCAATATGGTAAAAAGGGTATTTGTATTAGAATCAGCAGACTAGGTTCAAATTCTACCTCTGATTCTTGTGTGATCTTAAGCAAGCCATTTAGCTTCCCTCAGCCTCAGTTTCCTCATTTGTAAAATGAGATGATTGGATTAAGTAGCCTCAGAGGTTTCTTTCAGAGGATGCTAGGTGGCTCAGTTGACAGAGCAATGAACCTGTAATCAGAAAGACCTGAGTTAAAATTTCACCTCAGACACTTATTAGCTGTGTGACCCTGGCAAGTCACTTAACCTCTGTTTGCCTTAATCCACTGGAGAAGGAAATTCAATCCACTCCAGTATCTTTGTCAAGAAAACCCCATGGACAGTAATGGCATGCTATGGTCCACAGGGGTCACAAAAAAGTCAGACAAGACTCAACGACCAAATAACAACAAATCTCTTTCTAGATCTATGATCTTAGGTTAATACTTCTGTTTTTTCCTCCCAGTAATGAAACTTTTAATATAAAAATTTCTACCAATATAGATAAAAAAAAACTTCACAGTATAAGCAAAAGATGAAAAGTTTTATTGTATTAAATCAATAAAAGGCACTTTTTGCCACCTAAAGTCATGCTTGAATTCTAATTAGTGGTAACAATAATTCATGTATTAGATGGGCTATAAAAATGACCATAAATAATTAAAACTTAATTATCTTTATCCAATAATGTGCCTAGTTCCCCAAATTCCTAAATTTTTAATCTTATTCTTTAAATGAAACATTGGTCTACATAATAAGTTTACCACAACTATCATTATTGTATATGAATGAGTACCTTCTTGTCCTCCAGGTTCCCGTCATTCTGACACCTGTCAAAATTAGGGACAATACAAGAGGAACAAGAGAAGAAGAAACCTGAAAGAGAGATGTATGAAGAAGATTCTAGACATGGAGCCACATGAATGACCTGACTCTGTTATGGAACACTGTGGGATTATAAGAAAGTCACTTGATCTCTTGGGAACTCAGCTCTCATCTGTCAAATGAGGATATTGAACTAGAAGAGCTAGCTCTTAATTCTATAATTCCATGAAAATTTAAAATTCTTAACATGGGGAGGAAGAGTTCAGAGATTTGATATATTTGCCATTTGCTTTATTAAATAATTGCTTCCTAGAAGGCACATTAAACCTTTTTCAGGTGCTCACTACTCAAATCTTCATTCAATGAATAGCATGTTCTAAAATTCAAAGTTTCTGAGTCAGGAAAACAACTTCTAGCATAACATCACCACAGTAAAGATCAACAACTTTGAAAGACTTTAGAATGACCAACCGTGATTCTAGAAAGCCTCCTCCTGCCAAAGGGATAGACTCAAGATGCAGACTGAAGTGTGCATTTTTGAACCCGGTCATTGTGAGGTATGTTTTGCTTAACTACAAATAGTTATGCAAAAGTTTTGTTTTTCTTTCATTTGTTAAATGGAAGTGGGAGAGGATGAAAGAGGAAGAGAAAATCAGTGCGTTTTAACTGAAAAAAAAAAACAAGTCATACATTGGATTTGTAATCCATAGAGGTAGAAGGAACCTCAGAGATCACTTCTGTCCAACCTCCTCACTTTAAAAATAAAAACAATGAATCCCTGCCATTTGATGGAAGGTCAGACAGTTTGCTGAGTGAGTAACAGAGCCAAGGTCCACTGTTATCAAGTCCAGGACTCTTACAACCACATCATAGTGCCAATACTAAACAGTGAGAATCCCTAAGCAAACAAATGACACCATTCTACATCAATAAGACCTTTCAGCTTATCAGTAGTTATATAGGCAAGGTTTTAACTTTTCCTACACAACATAGAATTACTAAAATTATGGGAACAGGTCTCAGGAGATCTATTGCTATATTAACTTGACCAAAACCTGCTATCAATAACATGATATAATGCTTTTTATTAGGGGCTTTTGGACTTATAGCTGTTTGTAACTAATTTTAATTTTTGACTGTTTCTGTTTCAAAGAGTCTATAGCCTTCCTCATCAAAAGCTCAAAGATTTTTATTTTTCTCCTAACCCTAAAACAACATATATTCATGAGACATTTGGTTAGCATTGATCCTAATGTGTATCTACCTCAACCACTTTTAATGTTCACCCAGGATTTAGCCCTTCTCCCTTTTACTCCCTTGCACAGGGCAGTTATCACTTACAGTTTTCCTGCAAAGGATCTTGGTTATTGTTTTATTTTGGAATTGTAAGGGAAGACAAATGTTTTTAATGTATCTCAATAAAAGGAATCATTTATCTTTTTTACCATCAAAGTTACTTTCCCTTCACATAGGGAAGATTTAATAATACACAGCACAAAGTAGCATCTTCATTATAAAGCCCAAGGTAAAACTGATGGCAATCTTTTATTCTCCACTGAACATTCGCTTTGTGTTCCTTCAAAGATTATTTGTCTTTAAGATTCTTTGCAAAAACACAATTGGTTTCTCCCAGGTCTGACATGCTTCCAAGGACACAGATAACTTGGTGTGAAGAAAATGAATCAGGATTCACTGACAGGGAAACATAGCTATGAATCACAGTACCAGAAAGGAGAGGTTCAGATTTGTTCAAACCACAGGCACGCACCCCAAAATGCCACACTGGGTATGTCACTCTAACTTCTGCTTTTTCATGGAAAAGAAGAAGAAGCATTTTCCAGTTAATGAAAACAAACTTTGAATGTTTCCAAACTTACCTAAAATGTCCTCAAAAGAAACTTATTGGGCTTTAATGATAGCACATTAAGGAGAAAACTCTAACTTCTAAATGTTGTTGTCATACTTTTGTGCCATGAAACAAGTCAAAATGCAATTAAGAAATTGACACCTCTCACACTGAACAATACTCAATAAATCACTTACTCATTTTTACCTAGTAATAAACATCTATCTCCTCCATTCTCTTTCAACCTTCAAATAAACAAACTTTTAGCCAACTTTTTGATTTTTAATGTTAAATCATATTTTTTACCTTACAGAGACAACAGTGCTTAAGTACTGTGTTTATTTTGGATATATTTTGTTTTTACTTAAGAGTTCATAAGGATGAATGAAAAAGCTTTTTAGGAAGGACTTACTAAATACTTGGCATATTCCTCTCCAGGATGCACTCCTGATTCTAGTACTGGACTTTTCCCACAATGCCCTGCTCTCTCCTCCATCCTGCCCCCTCTCAGCCTTTCAGCTTCTTCTTAATGTTGCTTTCTTCCATTAGAATGTATTAGCTCCTTGAGGACAGGGGCTGTGTGTCTTTCTGCTGTGCAGAGCACAAAGCCAGGCACATGATAAGTTTTTAATAAACACTTTTTGACTTGACTCAAGTACTGGGGATACAAACACAAAAATAAGACAATCCTTAAGCACCACACAATTAGGAGAATGGTAGCAGGGCAAAGAAGTTGTGGTTCTGGAAGTCATAGGGATAATAAACAGAGCAATAAAGCAGTCCAAGGACACCACCTTTCTAGAAGTAACAACAGCCTTGATTTGGTGAAAACTCTAAGAGCCAAAGGTGTAAAGGTAATGGGAAAGGGAGCACACCCATGGGCAAGCTGAAAAATGGCCCAGGTCAAACAGCATGATTGGGTTTGGGACTGGCCAGACATACTGAGGTTACATGTAATACCCTGCTACAAAATAATGAGCTGATTTTAGGCTTGGGGGGCAACATAATGGCCCCTAATACCGACTTGATTCCCTTCTCTTCAGCTTTAGGAAATTCATTTTAGATGAAAAGTTCTGGGTTCAACTGAAATCCCTGTGAACCCCTTGTTGAGAAGGTTTCTAGGCAGAAAAGTTAGGCTCTCTGCCTAACCCTACATTTACATCTGTCTCTAGTTAAAGGCAGTTGGGTGTTGAAGTGAACAGAGCACTGGACCTGGAGTCAGGAAGACCTGAGTTCAAATCTGAGCTCGGAAACTGAGTCCTAAGATACTAGCTATTTGATCCTGGGCAAGTTGTTTCACCTCTTTGCTTCAGTTTCATCAACTGTAAAATGAGGATGGATGACAGAATCTACCTTGTGGTGTGTTGTGGGGATCAAATGAGATAATATTTGTCAAGCACCTGGTGCATAGCACTGTATAAATGCTTATTCCCCTTCCTCATTAAACCCTGACCTCTTTGTGCTTAGGCAAAATTCAGTTTACTGGGGGCATTTAGGTAACGAAATGATAGATCTGTGGATAGGTATACATTAAGGTGGGGAAAGAGTTGACTGGAGAATTCCTTCACCTTGGGCCTTCCCCTCCAGATTGCTGTTTGAACCAATGATTCTCTTTAATATCTTTCTTTTCAGCCAAAGCTCAGTCCTTCCTAACTTCCTAATTCCTCAAAGAGGTGCTAAAAAGCCATCCAACCTCCATCTCTTGACTTCTGGCATTTTCTCTTGACTAGTAATAGCTGTGATTCACATAGTGCCTTCTGATTGGTTTACAAGTGCTTGTTGTACAATATAGAATTTGATTTTCACAGATAACCCAGGAAGGTAGGCTATAAGTCAGTCAGTAAGTCAATATATATTTATCAGCACCTACTGTGTGTCAGGCACTCAGCTAAACACAGAGGACACAAAGAAAGGCAAAAGATGATCCCTGCTATCAAGAAACTCAGTCAAATGGGGGGGGTGGGGGAGAGACAATATGCAAACAGCTATGTACAAATGAACTATATACTGGTACCCTCATGCCCATTTTATAGATGAGGCTTAGCAAGGAGATAAAGTAACTTGCCCCAAAGAATATAATTAGAAAGTGGAAAAGCTGGGATTGAAACCCAAGGGTCCTGGGTCTAAATCTAGCTGATGCCTACAATTATGAATATATTCACACAATCTCAGAACCCTTTCATTTTTTTTATATGATTATCAAAAAAGAAATATTACATGGTTATGATACAAAACAATGTGAAGTGGGTAATGATGCGATGAATGTAGGCAACCAAACAAGTGAATCTAAACACAGTAAGACACACAGCTTTTCAAAGTGAGGGGTCAAAGTTTTAAGTCCTGTTCTTCCAGCTGCGCAGAGGGTTGCTGAAGACAAGGGTGGAGATGCACCAGCTCTCATGCCTGATAGTAGCAAGAGGCTATGAGATTGTCACTAAGATTGTCTTCAGAGAGGTGGTAAAACTCAGAGGCGAATCAGAGAAAGATTATAACTTACCAAAAGCACCACTTAAAAAAAAAAATCAGTCCTGAAAGTCTTTGCAATGGATCGCCTGTCTGTTAGGTAGAAAGTTCATTGGCCCTGACATAAGCAGGTCTTGACAGGCCTTTTTTGGCTTATATTCCCTAGTTTAATCTGAACAAAACAAGACTAGATATCTGATAAATTCCCTCTTCATTTTACCCACAGATACATTCACTCCCCGTTTAAAAAAAAATAACAAATGTTCCTTTCCTTCTCATTTCAACATTACATTTCCTTTTCTAAACTATTTAGCATGTTTTTCAATTCATTAAGATTTGATATTCATCTTTCAAATGAATAACTCTTGGGAAGTCTTTTCATAAAAAAGTCTAGTTTTCTATACTGACATATTTCATTCCAAACTTGGAAAATTCCTCAGGTTTGCAGAAATTATTGCCAAGAATATGAAGGAAAGGCAAGTAAGTGCTGGATTTGGTTTTAAAGGACCCGGGTTCAATTTCTAGATGATTATGTCAACTTGGACAAAGTACTTAACATCTTTAAACCCCTTTTCTCATTTAAACCCCTTTCTCATTAAATGGTATAGTATTTGCATATCTTACCACACAAGGTTATTGTAAAATAACAAAGTATAATGGAATGAATATAGGATTTAGATTCAGAAGACTTAGGTTTTTATTTCACTTCTCTTAGGAGGTACAGTGAGTACAGCACTAGGCTTGGAGTCAGGAAGACCTGTGTTCAAATTGGACTTCAGACACTTACTAGCTTTGTCTGGGTTAGACACAGTGACTAACTAGACAAGCCACTTAACCTCTGTTTGCTCCAGTTTTCTCAACTGTAAGATGGAGATAACAGGATCAAATGAGATATTTGTAAAGTCTTTGGTACAGTGCCTGGCACATAATAGGCACTATGTACTTGTTTATTCTCTCTCTTTCCCCTTCCCCAGAAAAGAAAACCCAGAGGGGAAAGAGTATACAGGAGAATGTCAACCTCATCAAATGCTGCAGAAAGGGCAACAAGGATGATAACTGAGAAAAGACTAGATTAAGAAATCATGGGAAACTTTGCAGAGATCTGTTTCAGTGGTGTGAATTGGTCAGAAATTAGATTGCAGAAGATTTAGAGGAGAAGCAGATGGAGGCACCCAGGATAAACAGCTTTCTCAAGGAGTCTAGCAGAGGAGAGAAAAAGGATGACAACTAGTAGGAATGGAAAGATCAAGTGAGGTTTTTTTTAATAAGTAGGGAAGAAACAGCATAATTTTAGGCAGCAAGGAAGGAGCTGGTGGCCATGGAGATACTGAATGTAAGGGAGAGACCTCATACTGGAAGTGGTCTACTGGAGATGACAGAGGAAAGAATTAAGCATGTGGCAAAGCAGGTGACCTTGGCAAGAAAGAACACCTCTTAATCCAAGACAGGAGTCAGGTAGGAGAGAATGGAGGAAGATGTCTGAGTGATATGGATGAAGAAGAGGGGAGAAGGAGCTCTCTTTGCAAATAGCTTCACTTTTTTTTTTTCAGTTTAATATGAGGGTGAGAGTAGGTGAGGGCAGGAGATGACATAAGGTAGACTAGAGGAGAAAGATTTGGGAAAGCTGTTGTGGAGAATGGAATGGTCAATCAATCAAAAAGGTGTAGAAGATATGTCTTGCTGCAGTGAAGGCCCAGTTGAGATTATACAGAATAGATTTGTAGTTAATGGATTTATGGTTTTCTCCAGTTCCATTCAGCAGCACATGAGTAGGAAAAAAGAAAGATCTAAGGCTGGGGTCTGGCAAGTTATGATGAGCAACAAGGCAAAAAGTTAAGGAATTGCAGAGAAGAAAATGGTGGAGAATTGAACTGGTTCACCAAGGGCTCAAGACAGGGAAAGGAGATGAGTATACTTGGTTCATCGGTTGGGTGACCTGAGAAAAAACTGAGATGTGGAGGAAACAGAGGTGATGGTAAAGACAAAAATAAGATTTGGAGGTCATAAGGCAGAGAGAGAGACAGAGTGATAAAAATTATGATGAGATAAAGAAATTTTGAAATTCAATGTGGAAGTGAAATACATGTGGGTGATTGCAAGATCAAGTCTGACCATATTCCTGTATGTAGCTGAGGTGGAACAGAGGAGTAGGTCATGGGAAATGAATAAATTCAGGAACTGGGAAGTTAAGAGTAATTGAGTGAGTATTCATACGTATGCTGAAGGCCCCTAATATGAGGCCAAGAGTTGGGCAAGGGGAAGAAAGACTCTAGGTTTGATACTGAAATTCACTGGGGATGGAAGGATGATGTCTTGGGTTTGAAAGATAACATCTAATAGGATCTGGATTGAGGGATAAATTTTAATAGCATCAACCTCAGAGAAGGAAAGTTTGTGACATAATAGTAGAAGAACAGTCCAGAAGTGGCAATGGGGGCAAAGAATATTCCAATTCCCCCACTACAATCAATAAAATGAGTGTGGTATGGGGAAAAAGTACTAGATGACTAGTATTGAAAAAGTTGGTGAGGGAAGTAGGAGGGAGACAGGTCTCAGTGAATGCCCAAAAATGGAAGGAATGAAAGAAGTTTAAGAAAAATCTATTAATTATGGAACAGGCATTCTTGAGGTGGGCAGATCTGGAGGGGGACACTAAGGCAGCACCGAAGTCGAAAGGAATATGGTAGCAGCTGAAGATGGGGAATGGAGTTTCCATGTAGGCAGTCAGGAGTTCAGAATCACTGGGACAGGGACAGTATAAGTGAGTGGGAGTACGCTCTAACTACTGAGGAATGTATATAGGCAGATTATCAGCAGTTAGACAGAGGTCTGTGGAGGAAGCAGGTAACTAGATTGTTCATGGTCCTTCAAGATTCAGCTTCACGGTAGGTGGAGAGGTTGTGAATTTTGAGGCCTCAGAAGGCCCACTGCATAACAGACAAAAGCAGGAAAAAGCATGGCTCAGGGAGTCCTTGAGCCAAGTGAACAGGCAAGAGGAGGTAATTCTAAAGTAAACCCAGAACTGGAGAAGGCCCTGAGGATGGACAGTAGCCAGTATATGAATTACAGGATCTTGGCTCCAGTAGCCTTGGGAAAAATCAGGGAAAAGTCCAACTGGGAGGTCAGTGACAGGGTCTTGTCTGAGACATCTGAAATACTTTCTTCTCTTACGCATCACCACTCCTTTCTACTGCATTTGTCCTTTGTGAGCTTTCACAGGTGAATTCATCATAGATGTATTGTCTAAACATTACTGCCTGGGGAGCCATGTTACAGGAAGTGGGTTTGGTGGCCAGGGGGTAAGAAAAAAGAGATGACAACACCTATGTTACAGATCTGTAGTGATCATCAGAGTGGGTGCACAGCCTGTTTTTTAACATGTTGGGATAAGAACTGACAACTACCTTTGTCAAACTTCTCATTCTTTCAATCTAAAGGACCCTACGCAGACAGAGAATAATTATATGGTTAACCAAAGAGTAGAATTGAAGAAGTGAAAAACTCTTGAAATGACTGAAGAAAAATGGTAATGTGTTTTTCTTTACCTAACAACTAGACTTTTAAAAAAAGTCACTCATTTTCCATTTTCAGAGGATAATTTATCTAAACATTAGATAATTCTTACATAGAACTTATCACGTGCCAAGCACTGCTCTAAGTACTTTATAATTGTCTTATTTGATCCTCACAATAACTCCGAATAAAGAATAATAAGGAAATCATTATGGAATAATATATTTCTAGCTGAAGATTTAAAATGTACTGTACACTCTTATCCCTATTCAGAGTATGATATATTTAGAACTGGAAGGCACTTTATGTATTCAGTTGGTGTCTGTTAATTTAATTGCATCTACTTCAGTCCCTTCATTTTGCCAGTGAAGAACTTGAAAGGGTTTGAGTGATTTGTCCAAGGTCACAGAGGTAATTACTACTGTTACTACTACTACTACTGCTGCCGCTGCTACCACTACTACCACTACCACCAGTACTTAGCATTTATGTAATGCATTAAGGTTTGAAAAGAGCTTTTTACATATATTATCTCATTTGATCCTTACAACAATCCTGTGAGGTGGGTGCTATGATTATTCCCATTTTACAGAAGAAGAAACTGAGGCAGACAGTAATTAAATGACTTCCCAGGGTCACAAAGCTAATAAACATCTATGGTAAAATTAAAACTCAGACTTTACTGAATCCAGGCCCAGTGCTCATAACACCAACGGAGGTTAAGTTAGAAAGTTCCTTTGCTGCAAATCCAGCATTGTTTTCACTATAATACAATGTCCCCTCAAGAACTGAAGCTCTTATATAGTAGATACAAGATACTATTGTATTTTATGGGGCAAGAATGTTTTGGTGTATGGATAGCCTAAGAAGGACTGTCACAGTCCAGGCAGCGGAGTGCTTGGGCTGGCTTGCAAGGATGATTGTTAAGTTTTCATTATAAGCATTTACATCTCAGAAATCGCTACAATTATATTTTAAGGATTTATTTCATCTTAGAATTGTATGTTTAGACCTGGAAGGGGTTGTAAAGATCACCTAGTGCAACCTTCTCATTTTATAGATGAGGACACTGAGGCCTGGAAGTTTAAGCAAATTACTCATGGTTGTACAAATATTTATTTAGAAAGCAGCAGATCCAGACATCAAACTCAGGGCTCCTGACTACAAATTCAGTGCTCTTTAAAGGTACAATATACATGAATGACAATATATTCTTCCTGTACTTATTTATACCATTATGATGAGCTGGAGTAATTCATATCTACTGAATCCAAGTCAAGCTCCTTCAGACAGCTGCTGCAATTGTAACAACTAGTCCCTGAAGGAGGACAAAGTCCAACGACTTCAAATATTTTATAATTTTATGAGAGATGGACTCATGGTAAAAGATATTCAAAAGAACAAAATTCTTTTTTGTTACTTACTAGGGACCTGCGGTTTAAAAATTCATTGTTGTGGTTGATTTCCAGCCAGACCCTCACAACATCTGTGGAGGTAGAGCCTGTAGAGATGGAGTTAATTAATGATGGGCTGCTTGGGTGCCAGTGCTTGGATCCCAATTCTAAAATCACGTTTCTCTCTAAAAATCCCATTTCTCCCTAGCCCCAAAACACTGTCCCTGGCAGTTTCTCCCCAGCCCCAAAACAGCCTGCCCTAGCAAAATCTTTACCTCTCTTCCTAATACAGTAGCCAGCTGCACCTATACAATTTATGAGTTTGAACCAGCTGTGTACTGGCTGAATTGGCTTTGTACTGGGCCATAAAGATATTTACTACTCACTGACCAATCATGTGTATCCTAGTTAGACACACACACACACACATAGCTATATACTCCCCTATCTTCATCTTGATGGGAGTGTCCTAGGTATTTCTCAGGCAGCCCTGACCATTAGTTGACTTGGTGACATTTCAGGCCTAAAACCATACTTCCATGTATCTCCCCCCACCCCATCCCCTACCCCCTCACCTTCCCCACCCCTGGTCATTTCCCAATGAACTCTGGGTAAATTACTTGCACAGCAGATACTAAATAGTACACTTTCCTTTAAGAACTAACCACTCCTTTACCACTCCCTAATTCCTCCATGAATCACGTAGTTAGCATATTTGGCACATGTTTTACTATAGAAAATACTCTGACTCTACCCCTCTAAGGTTACAGGTTCCCTAAGAACTCTTACCCACTGAAAAGCGTAATAAATCTTTAACATCTTGACTTCAAGAATACTTGAATGCGAGAATTCATTCTGGAGAGCCCCATCCTGTACTCTAGTCTTTGGAGGTTCTCTGAATCCATCCTCACCCCCTCCTCCGACCCTCATCACTACCACTCACAAAACAGACAAGCCAGCCTAAGTGAAACACCCTTAGGGAAAGACAAGAGGCAATACGTTCCAGGCAGGTCAAACCACCCTGACCACCATCTCCTCTTAGACCCTTTTGGGGACAGCCCAGGATGAACTCAAGAGTCTTTGCTACAGCAATTCTTCCAGACTAAGGTCTGAAGCCATCACCCTGGAAAACAATTTACAAAGATACCTGTCATGTAAGACCTTGGCACTATCAAATGGTTCCAACATCAGAAACCGATATGATTTTATCAATGGAGAAGATATTAAAGAAGATGAATTACCACCTTCTTTACCACTGTACCCTAGGAACCATGGAACCTCCCCATTTTATCTCAACTGAAACCTTCCATATATGTAATATTTCCCATTAGAACGGGACTGTCTTGCTCGGGTATTTCATATTTGCTTAGCACAGAGCTTTACATATAGCATTAGTAAATGCTTTATACATTCATTCGTTCATAACTAGCTCTTACACCACCTTCATTCCCCAAGATATCTCTCCTCCCTTCTACCCTGAGAACCATTCCTTATAATAATAATGGCTCCCTTATAATCAGAATAAAAAAGAAAACAGAAAAAAAGTTCAGCCAAACTAACCAACACTCATTCAAGGCCAACAGCACATGCCATGCTCCGCCTCCATAGTCCCCTCTTATATCTATACAGAAGGAAGGGTCACTCCACTTGCATTATTTGTTCTTTGGTGCCAAGCTCGGTCAAATACAGAGCTCAGTTTCACTGTCTGCTGTTCTTTCCATTTATGGTGAAATAGTCACTGGGCTTACTGTTTCCCTAATTCTACCTGAAGCTTTTAATAACTGCTTTGTATTTCAGTCATAATAAATTAAGATGAAATTAGTATTTTGTCTAAAATGACCTTGGTAGATGTTTCTCTCATTTGTATTTTTTCATGTGCAATCCAACATGTAGCATAGAGGAAGAAAAACCAGCTACCATTTAGTTTTCATCTTTTCTTCCCACCCACAAAAATAGGTAGTAACATAAAAGATAACTTCAAAAATTTCCCGAAAGCTTTAAATAAAACTCAGAAAGAAAATCCCCTACTAAATTTTTTGGTTTTTGTGTGGATCTAATCAATTCCTGTATGAAAGTTGGTACGAATACTTTCAGATATCATAGACAGAGGTGTCAAACTTGCTGTCCATAAACTGAACCACATTAAAATGTAATTGGGAAATGTTCAAAAAATTAAATGACATATAATACAACATAAGTAATGCTAACTTGTGGTTTGCTAAATCATTATGTGTCCCTCAGAGATCTGTTTCTATTTGAGTCTGACACTATTGCATAGAACAATATAAAAAACCCAAACAGGCAGAAATCTCATAAGAAGAGGCATTAAAAATTCTTTTAAACATTCTCTTTGTTAGGTAATTTAACATTTATATGTAGCTTGCCATTTTTTGCAGGCAGCTAGGTGGCACAACAGATAGAGTGCTCAATTTTTCCCACTTCTGAAGTTAAAAAAAAACCCAAAAAGATAATAACAGAGACAAGATAAGGTCTCTGCAGAAGTTTCAAAGTAATGTCCAGCTCGACCTTCTCCCTTCTGGAGGCTAATTATCCTCTACGTTTTGGCAAGGAAAAACTTCTTTTACCTTACTGCAACCAGGTTTCCCTGTAACATTTGATGGGACTAGATGAAATTTGAATAAGGATAAAGAGTATTAGAAAAGTGGATGAGATAAAAAACATAGTATAGAAAAACTCAGTGCTGGGTGCAGTGACTTTAAAATTGTCAGCCAGATGATGGCAACATCTGCCTTCAGCTGAAGAGGGAAGGCAAAGAACAGAAGGACTGCGCAGAATTATCACTTAATATATCTACAGAGATTTCATTTCAGATTGGGGGGGGGGGGGGTAGAGGAAGGAGGTGGTGGTACAGGAGCCTGGGAGCCATAAAATGTTTACCTAATAATAATGACTCACAATTCTACAGAACTCCAAGGTCTGTAAAACACTTAATCTCACAACTGACTCAATAAGGCAAGTAATGAAACTAAGGCTCAGTGGGGTTGGGTGACTTGAGAAGGATCACAGGGCTAATAAGCACTGGGTTAAAAATTGAAGGCTAGGTCTCCCAATTCTAGGTTTAGCACTCTTTAAACCAAGCAATATCATAGTTTAGCACAAGATACCAATTGGGAAAAAGGGAAAGACAGTGATTTTAAGGTTCAGATGTCTGGAGCATGGGAATGATTTGGAAATCATTTTATACCAAGTATGATTTTATACCAAGCAAGCAACTATTTTAGGGGCAGAACATTAGAAGTGGACTGTTGTTCTTGGTGTTACATATGTCCCTGGAACATTAATCCTAGTGCCCACACTCTAGCATATAGGAAGTGGTGGAAAGTAGAGCTTGGTCAAAAATACACTCATCTGGGAGACAGTTAATCTTGGCTATGCCCAGATCTCTAACTCTGCTTTGGAACAACCTGATTTCTGGTGATTTAGCAGTAATTCATGAAATTAGCTAGTACTATATCTCCAAATACTGAAAGCTAACAGACAGCCGGGCCCATACACACTCCTTCCCTTTCCCTCAATATCACAAAGTTACGAGGGTAAAACTGTCCCTAATTTTTCCATATATTTCTTCTCTAACTTCTTTTTTAAGGCCATCCTTGATATTCATTTTAATCTAATTTAGTCTTGGAATTATCTTTCTTATTTCAATGCATCTATTACTTCATCTCCCTCTCTCAATCATAGTATTGTAGATTCCGACCTCAAGAGGTCATGTAGGTAAATCTTCCCATTGTAGAGATAAAGAAAAGGGCTCACACAGATTAAGTGACATGCTCAAGGTAATGAGTGGAAAAGTCAGGATTTGAACTAAGGGTATCTGGCTGCAAATCCAGTCTTCTTTTGACTGTATCACGTTACTTTAATGACTCCCTTAGATTCATTCCAATTGTTTTTTCCTTGGACTCTCCCTTCTGAACTGTACTCAAAGTATCCTTTCTTCTTTTGTATTTGTCAGTTTGGAACCATTTGAAGCAAGATACTTGCTCTTTGTGTATAAGAAATGGAGGAAAGAGTATACGTTCACCAATGTATGAAGCAGAATAAGCATGGTTTTGATAGCCTCTTAGAACTTTGTGTATTTCAACTACATATTTCCTGAATCTATTTTAGTATTTCTTTCTGAAAATTTTCCTAAAATAGAAGCCAAAAGATATTTTATGAGTGTTCAGCAGGTCCCAAGTGCAAAGTGATACTTATTAAATTAGCCTAAAACCTCATTAATTTTCTTGCTCTGGCACCAATTAAAATCTAGGGACTGTTGTATCTTGAAAGCTTTTGTATTGAATGTTGTAGCACAACAAAGATGATTGTTGTGATGGAACGTGTACTAGATCAGCAATCAGTTGGTTCCAATTCAGGGTTTCTACTCTAGTTGACTATAGTTGGTTGGTTGGTTAGTGGGTTGTACTTTGCTCTCGAAGAAGATCAAAATGACATCATCACTATGCTAGAGTTAACTTACAGTATGTCCAGCTGTGGCTAATCAGACCAATACAAGCTTGGAATGTTTTACCATCGGTCTGGCACAAATAGTGCATGTGAACATTTGAGGTAAGTTCTCTAAATTTGTTACTGTGTTTGTTACTATGTGTGACCTTTGGCAAATCCCAATACTGTGTGGTAATAGTCATAATAGTTAATGTTCATATAGTATTTATTATGTGCCAAGCCCTACGTTAAGCATGCTTTACAATTATTATCTCATTTGATCCTCACAACAACCCTGGGAGGTGGGTGCTATTATTATCCCCATTTTACAAATGAAGAAACTGAGGCAAACAGAGGTTAAATAACTTGCCCAGGGTCACACAGCTAGGTATCTAAGGTTGTAATTGAACCTGGGTCTTCCTGACTCTTGGCCCAACATTCTATCTACTGCACCATCTAGACACTATTTGGAACTATCACTTCCCTTATTCTGGATATTACACTTCTATTAATGCAGCCCATGACTGAAATTAACTTTTTGACAGAATTATCAAACATGACCCATATGATGCATATGCACAAGGGTAACCCCTTTTACTCTAATTCCACCCCCTTGTCTATTTCACTTAATATTCCTTCCAGTCCTATCTTCCCTACTTCTATGGGTATGGTTGACCTCTGAGTCCAAGTTTATGTGTCCCTTGCTCTGATTCCACATACTCACCAAGCAGTTTTCAGACTTGGATTCCTGAATTTCAGAATTGGATTCCTGAAAGGTAGATTGTAGAGCAGAGAGAGTACAAAAAACAACCTTAAGGTCTCTCCCTATTGTCATTCCTGATCATTAAAGCCTAAGTTCTAATACCATTTCCAAACTTGTAAGAATAGGACAGAATTATACAAAATGTCTCCCATGCCAGTGCAAAAGCACAAAGAGAATAAGAGATGTTCTGAGCACCCCTTTCCTACATGAAAAAGAAAACCTGTTCATTCTCTTGTCCACAACTTTTTTTCATTTCAGAGCATTTTTATTGGTCTTTCATTCAGTTACAGGGCTTAAAGCTGGAAGGTGCTACCGACATCAAGACTGATCCCTTCGTTTTTATAGACAAACAAACTGAGGCCAAGAAAAGTTAAGTGACTTATGTAAAGTTACACAGGCAACGAGGAAGCTAGTTTAGAGAAACAGAGACAGTGGAAATGAGGAAAAAAACTGCTAAAAGGCTATTATGGTCATTTCAGATAGATAGTAATTAGGGAATATAATAAAACAGATGAATGCAAGACAGATTTGGTGAGGATAAAATTAACAGGTCTTCAAGATTTTAAAAATATGGAAGAATCAAAGATAATACTAAGGTTGTTATTGTTCAGCCATGCCCAACTCTTCAAGACCCCTGCAGACTATACTGTCCATGGGGTTTTCTTGGCAAAGATACTGGAATGGTTTGCCATTTCCTTTCCCAGTAGATTAAGGCAAACCAAGGTTGAGTGACTAGTCAAGGGTCAAGGCCAAAATGTGAATTCAGGTCTTCCTAACTCCAGGTCCAGTGCTCTATTACTGAGCCTCCTAGCTCCCTTTGCCACCTTTAAGGTAGCAAACATCATAAATTGGATAAAGATTGGTACCCTAAACAGAAATAATGAAGTCAAAAGCAGAGATTTAGGAGGACTAAGTAAAAAGTCCAGTTTGGGGCATATTGAGAGTGGTTTTTTGTAGCACTTAAGAAATTTTTATTTATTGATTTAAAAATGAAAACCAAGTAACTCACATTTATAGTCTAGTAGTCATACATAGTTATAAAGAACTCGTAAAGGACTTGTAAAATGACCTCAAAATACTTCTGGCTTTTAGGGCCATTTCCAAGATTCACACCTTCTGTGATAATTACCAGATGATTTTTTTCTTCTTGCTTTAATAATATTTTTATCAACTACATGTAAAAATAATTTTCAACATTCTTTTTATAAAAAAATTTAAGTTCCAAATTCTGTCCTTCCCTTCCCCCCATCCTCCAACTAGAGACAGTAAGCAATTTGATGTAGGTTATACATGTGCAATCAGAATATATTAAGTTTTAAGTGATTATGAGATAGTTCTTACAGATATTTGAAGATCTAGAAACTCAAGGGCTGATCAGATCCAGACTAAGAGATTTGGGAGTCATCTAATTAGGGATCATAATTAAAACTGTTGGAATGAATACATTTAACAAAAGAAAGAGTGTAAAAAGGGGAAGATAGAAGGACAAGGTCAGAACTTTGAGGAATACCTACTTTAAGGTATCAAGAGAGCTGGAAAGTAAAGCAAAGGGAAATAGAAGGAACAAGAAAGACAGGTAGGAACCAGGAGAAGGCAGTGGCTATCCTGAAAAGGGAGGAATTATAAAATCATACAATCTCAGAATTGGAAGACACTTCAAATTCAACTAGTCCTATATCAGAACAGGAATCACCTTTACATCATTTCTGGGAAGTGGCCAAGCAGCCTCTAATCAGGGGAAACTCTCCACTGACCTTGGCAGCTCATTCTGCTTTTGGACAGCTCAAATTTGGAGGAAACTTTTATTTGTATTAGGTCAAAATCTGACTTCATAATTTCTACCCACTGTTTCCAGTTTTACTCTCCAGGAACAAAGAGAATAGGGTTACAGTGTCTTCTCTTTCAGAATTTCTTTAATGTCTCTGAGGCTTCTCGAATTGTCTCTTTTATCTCACCACTCACCCACAAATGAACCACAAAACCATTATGTCTGGAAATGTCAAAATTAACACGGTCTCTGGGCAGACTGAGAAAAATGGCTCATGCTAATAATTAGCTTCTGGGAACCCAAAATAAGTCATGGAAAATGACATACAACAATAAAAGAGTCATATCACTTAAGAGTCTCTATCACTTTAGAAATAGTTCAAACAAACGAGTAAATAAAAACCAGGTCTGGGGCTGAAATTAATTTGGTTTCATAATCTGTTCCTTACATACCTGTTCATTCCTGCATCTCTCTTCCGTGTCTGCGTCGCTCACAATCCTGGATACCCTAAGAACTGTGGCCAGTTACTCTCTCTTCTTTGGTGAAGCTTAAGTAGACAGGGATTCTTCTTTATGTACAGTTCACTGCTTATTTTGATCTTTCCAAGCCTGTCACACACAAATTTAGGCATTTAATACTCTGTGAAGCTTGGGAAAATACCACAAACAAAACACACCTGTTATCCCACCTCTAGGGAAACATGAGAAGTTATAGTCAGTATGAGTTTTATTCATGTAAATTCTGACATTCACCCTGAAAGCAAATGGGAAAAGAGGTCCTCCTTAGAGAATCCAAATGTACCCTCCCAGGCTGAAAAAATAAGCTCTCAAATGGTTCTTCATATCAGAAAAAGGACACCAAAAATGCTTTCCTTGCTCTCTTCCATTTACATTAGTCACCTTCCTGGGTTTTTCTTTTTTTCTTCCACTTTGTCAGTTCTTATTTGTTTAAGAAAAAGTCTATAGAAATACAGCTAGATCCTGCAGATATCCTCTACTATTCATATACCTAAACAACATTTCAACCATTTGCTTTCCTTTCCTTTTCCACCAAACTTATTTTCACCAGGGCTGCCAGTAAATGATTTTTTCCTTGAAAGACCCCCTTTAATGAAAGGATTCTTAACCTGGGATCCATTAACTAGATTTATAAAAATCACCATTTAGTGACTACATTTCATAAGATGAGTTTTTCTGACTCCAACCCTAGCACTCTCTATCCACTATATCACCTAGCAGCCCCTATATTCTACTATTGGGGCACAGCAAGTAATTCAGGTAAAAAAAAAAAACAACTCAATGAACAAAAGCTTCTTCACAGAAAAGTGGAATGAAGAACTAAGTGCAAGATTTAATTCTCTAAGCAGTAATTTCCCAAGGAGACTTTGATTTATTTACATTATCTTTGTAATCACTTGATGTTTAGAGGTACTAGAAAGGAATCCATGACAATAGGTGCATCATATACCTTTATATAGATCATGTTATTACTTGTGTTTGCAATACTTCCAGCTTTAGAAATGGATCAATCTGCATCACTCTAGAATCTGTCAGAAACAAACACTCAAATGTTAAGGATAACAATATATATTTTAAAATATCTCTCTCTGTGTTTCTGTCTCTCTCTAGTCTATGGCCGTGTCTGATACATATAAGCTACTTAATAAATGCTTTTAGGGACTTATTGACAGGCCTGAAATCACAGGATTCCAAATTTTGACCTGGAAGAGACCTTAAAGGTATGCTAGGTCCAGTTTCCTCATTTTACAGATGAGAAATTAAAGCCCACAAAAGTTGTGGCTTACCCAAGGTGATATCACTCAGATAGTAAGTAGCAATGCCAGCATTTGAACCCAGGGTCCCTGACTGCAGGGAAGCTAGGTGGCACAGTAGATAGAGCACCAAACCTGAAGTCAGGAAGACCCATCTTCCTGAGTTCAAATCTGATCTCAGACACTTACTGTGTGACCCTGGGTAAGTCACTTAACCTTGTTTGCCTGAGTTTCCTTATCTGTAAAATAAGCTAGAAAATGAAATGGCAAACCACTCCAGTATCTTTGCAAAGAAAACCCTAAATGGGATCACAGAGTCAGACATGACTAAAACAAACTGATTCTAGATCCATCACTCTTTCCCCTTCCCATCCTGCCTTCCTTCATGTTTTGAGATCTTAGAAAATTCCACAACTGGTATCAGAGTCCGTAAGAAAGGATTGGGCTTAAATCCTGCCTCTGAAACTTCATGGTTACAAGACCCTACAGATCACTTACCCTACCCTCTCAATGCTCTCAGACAACTAACTGTCTAAAACTATTAACTGGAGAGCAGGTACAGATCAGCATTGGTAGAGGCAGTCTCCTCCTACACCAATTAAGTAATAGTTCTGGTCAAAAAAAATTCAAAGAAATTTTTGGGAATATAGAGGAAATAACTGACCCCTAACAAAATAACACATCAGCTGATGCTTCACTAAGAAGCTGAATTAAAATGATTCTCACCTTCAGATACTTAAAATAATGAAACAATTTTAAGAAATACTTTTAGAATGTAAGGCAGGTATAGCTCTATTTTAGGTCAATAAAATCACACCAATCTTAAACATGGTCTTGGGGTGATGCCAACAGTTCAGATAAGTAATTGGCCCACAGTTACACAGCTAGGAAATGTCAGAGGAGAAATCTGAACTCAGGGATTCCAGGCTGCAACTCTAACATGGCATTAACATGATTCACTTCTGCTTAGGTAAATATTTTAAAACCAGATGGAGAAAAAACCCACTGTCCTGACTGATGCTATCTACAAGTTGTGATTTAATAACTGTTACAACTTCTCACTTTTCTACAGCACTGACATTTTAGTAACAACCTGTATGTACAAGAACTAATTTAGTTCATTGCCTCTGTTGCAAACTGGTGGTGTCCCTTTAAAGTAGTTGTGCTCCTAAGAGTGATGCTAATTAGTTTTAGGTTTCAATTGGATTTCTCAACAAAGTACAATTTCTCCAGGGAATGGTTAAGCATTCCTGACCTTGAGAAGGTTAAATTACCAAGTTTAGATCTAGTTTCCCCACTGGGAAAAGCTAAATCAGTATAATTACTTTGTCATAATTCATTAGAAGCTCCATTGCCTTAGCAACAATTATTTGTTCAACAAATATTTACTGAGCATGTATCATGCAAAGCACCAGAGGGGACACAAAGATGAATGAACTTCTAGGACCATCAGCCAGTCTATGAGCCATGAAAAGAAAATTGGAAATGAAAACATCTGAATAAAGACAAGCATAAAAGTCAAGAACTGCCAGTTAACTTGGTGGTGTCCTTTTGGATTAACTCAACAGTGACAACACTAGCTAGAAGCCTGTTCCAATTAGATCCTTAAGTGCTTCCCTGTCACATTTACTATGTATAATGTTCATCACTGGCAAAGATTTATTAAAGTATCTTCCATGTTCAAGAACTTCGCAAAGGAATAAATTATACCTGGAATCCCACTCTTGATAGAGCTTGCTTCTATCCAAAAATTCTCATGAGAGATTTTTAAAAACAATTAACTTGACGGTCATCTCCATCCATGTTAACTGTGTAATGGGAGTAGTGAAGGGGATGGTTATGTTCCTTTTGGTTCAATTCAATTTAATTTAATAATTTGACAAGCACTTATTATTAATTACCCACCCAAAACTACAAGGCTTTAAATTTATCCTACTAAATTTCAGCTTATTATTTTTGGCTCAACATTCTTTTTTTGTTTGTTTGTTTCATGAACTCTTTTGGGAGTCTGGGGCAGAAAAAATGTTTTTAAATACAAATAGTAAATAGTATTAGAAAAGAAACCAATTATATTGAATATAGCTAGCAAACTAAAAAAAACAAACAAATTCATGGACACCAGATTAAAAATCCAGGTTCTAATTCACCAATATTTTTTTGGATCCTGACTGTCACAAATTGCATTAGCCTTCCCTCCAGGCTTTAGGCCATTTATAAATTCAACAATGTATGCTTTGTCTAGGACATGTGAAAAAAAAGGTTAAGTGAAAAGGGCTCAAGGATTGATCACTTAATCACCTCATGGGAGACCTCCTTCCAAGTCTACATCCTACTTTGAGGATAGTCATTCAATCATTTGGGGGATCCACCTAACTTTGATATTGTACATATTGTATTGCTCCTACTTGTCCACGAAAAAAGCATGAGAAACTCAAAAATTTTGCTAAAATCTAGCTAACCTGCGGCCTTTTTTTTTTAAGGTCTGAGTTCAAATAAACAGGGTTCAAAATTAGGGGTTGTTTGCTAAATACCTCTTTTGCTTATGCTCCCACCTGAGATTTCCCCTGGAAGCATAGGAACTTATTAGCCCAAGACTAGGTCTTCACTAAACAAACAAATCAATCAATCAATCAATGAATAATGAATGAATAAAAAATTCACTGTAATTCAATTCAATTAACTTCTACTGAGTGTCTATTATGTGTGTCAGGCACTGTACTGGGTGCTGGGAATACAAAGCAAAAAGGAAACAAATGCACAGAAAATAAATGCAGAAAAAATACAAAGTGATTTCACAGGCGGAAGAGCGCAATTGAGGAATTCGGCAAATTCCTCTCGTAGGGCTCTCTGAAGGAATCTTGGTAGCCAGTGAAGCTGAGGTGGGAAGGGAAAGTAAGGGACAAAGGTACAGACAGAGGTGGCAGACAGAAAGGAAAAGGGCCCTTACTTCCTATCCCAAGTTATCAAGGCATGAGCTACAGAGTATGTTCTATTTAACCCAAAAAACAACCTGATTCTGTAAACAGCTATGGTAATTTCTCCCTCCTATTCAGTGGATTTCTGCTTTCCCTAGGGACCTATCATGATCTCTAGATTTAAAGTGAAGCCCTAAAGACGAATCCCTCTGCAAGCAGAAAGGATTTGGAATATTCAGGGAAGCAAGTCATCCTTCCCCAAGAAGTCAGGTTCTTTACTGTTCAGACTCTGTGACTCCTTTTTGGGGTTTTATTGGTAAAGATCCTGGTATGGTTTGCCATTTCCTTCTCCAGCTCATTTTACTGATGAGGAAGCTGAGGCAAATAGGATTAACTGGCTTGCCCAGGATCATCCAGCTAGGTTTGAACCCAGTTTTCCTGAGTCTAGGTCCAGCATTCTATCCACTGTGCTACCAGCTTGCTGCTCTGCAAGTCAGGATATCTAGATTTAAATCCTGTCTCAGACCCCAGTCTGACTGCCTCAGTTTCCTCATCTTTAATGAAGGGGTTGGACTCCATAAGTAAAGACCCTTTCTTGCTCTAGATTTCTAATCCTATGGTTCCTTTGAGAGAGACTTTGAAGGTTTTGTCATGATAATATTTCATTTATTTTCAGCAGTGAGTGTCAATCTCATCCTGTGCATTGTTCTGTCACCTAAGGTATTTCCTCATGTGATCAACGACCAAAAACAGGTTACAAGGGCAGAAACAAAGTAAAAAGGCAGAAACAATTACATTTTGTCCTTCTTGTAACTGGCAAGGGAAATGTCAGAGTAAATATGGTAGATTCAAGAAAACATATACTTAGGATAGGTTCTTAGGTTATCCTGTTCCTTATCTGTTCACTGTTTAAAATGGATAACTTTCAAAAAAGAACAAAGGTTTTTTGCTGTTAAATTGAGGAGCACCTATAAAATCTGGCATTTACTTTGAAAAATTGGAAATTTCCCTAATTCCATTCCTGTTAGTAAATACTTTCTGAATATTGAACTCTACAGTATGTTAAGAAATAATAACCACAGTGTGTTCTTTTTAGATAGAAGCAAAATACTAACTTCCCAAGTGTAAACTGGGGGAGGCATGGCTAGACAGCAGTTCATTTGGAAAAAATAAACTTCAAGGTTTAGTGGGCAGCAAGGTCACCATGAGTCAATGGTGTGATACGGTAGTCAGAAAAGTCAAGACAACCTTATACCACAGAACGTTCAGCAATAAGGAAGCGACAGGCCCACAGCACTCTGAACTAGTCAAACCCCATCTAGAGTTCAGTTACAGGGAATAAATTTTAGGAAGCATATTTACAAGCTGGAGAGTGTCCAAAGAGTACAACCAAGATGTTAAGGTGTTGAATTTATGCCATACATGGATTGATCAAATGATGTGAATAATTTGTCCTGTAGAAGGGAAGACTTGGCAGGCGGTGGAGAGGGGGAACAACAATAGGACATGAGAGCCGCTGCCTAAAACTATTGGAAGGGCTGCCCTGGGGAAAAGGGATCAGACGTTTTTCTGCTCAGTCCACTAGTGTCAGTTGTTTGAGAGTAGAGACTGTTTCTTCATACCTTTCTGTATATTTCTAGTACTCAGCACAATACTTGGCACCCAGAAGGCAGTTAAGTTTACTGACTAACTGCCTGACCCCAAAGTACAGAACTGGGGGCAAAGACAAAGACTGAAAAGGGGTCAATTTAACTTTGATATAAGAAAAAGTTTCCCAACAATTGCATCTATGCAAAAATTCAATAGGTTGCCTCAGGAAGTGATAGTAGGTTCCCAGTCACTGAAGGTCTTCAAGTAAAAGTTCACTGACCTCTTGTCAGGAAATGTTGTAGATCAGTGGTGTCAAACTCAAATAGAAATGAGGTCCACTAAATCATACATAAAGATCCTCCTGAGACATATATTGACTTAGAAACAACACATGTTTATTGATATATAGATAAAGAGATTATTAGTATCTTTATGACCCTGGGTAAGGCACTTAACCCTGTCTGCCTCAGTTTCCTCTTCTGTAAAATGGGCTGCAGAAGAAAATGGCAAACTATTCCAATATCTTTGCAAGAAAGCATCACAAAGAGTCAGATATGACTGAAATTAAAGAATGATTATTAATACATCAATACATTAAAATCAGATAAACACTACATTTTAATCTGGATCAGACTGCCCTCAAGAGAGAGGTATGCTCCTTGAGTATGACATGTGTTGCAGAAGACATTTTGTTCTTTCTCATGGACTTGCCAGATGATCCATGTCCTCAAGGAGCTCAAAATTCCAGGTGTCAAGTCGAGTAACAATACTTCTCTACTCTGGGAAGTTAAACCAGACTCAATCTCAGGAAATATCTTTCTAGTAACCTTAGTATGTATGATTTGTATTCACTTCTGTTCCCCTCATCTCTCTCTTCTTTCACTTTTTGCCTCTTATTTTCCCTCTCCCTCTTCCCCTCCTCTCTCTGTCATCTAGATTCAGCTCATTTTTTTAGGATATTCAATTCACCTACAAGAAATCAAGGCTATCAATAGATATTTGAACATAATGTATATTTATGACAAACCACATAAGAAATTATTCATCTCTGAGCCCATTAGTGAAAAAAACAATATTTCTTTCCTTCCTTCTCACAAGAGTTTTTCCCCATCTCTGTATAAACAAATTTAAAATGCCAATGGGGAAGTCCCAGTAGCTTGAGTGAAACTGGAATCTAGGTGAAGGAATCATTTGCATAGGTCTCTGCTCCAATCCTGCATTCCTACTTCTGTATAGCACAATACACCCAGATTACTGTGGCTCCCATGCTCTGTTTGGTCCAGGTTCTCACTGCTCTGACAGTCAATGGTGGCAGTTGTTGCTGCTGCTACTGCTAGAACCATATTCCTGATTACAGGCTTCACTTCTTGAGTGAAGTAGCATCATCATGTTTGTGGTTTGTCTTCCCTCTCCCATCAATCCCTGCTCTCCTTCTGCCTAGGATTCCCCATCCCATTAATGTACCTTCCTTATGTGTCCCAAATGAGAATTCCTAATAAATTCCCAAGTGCTTAAATGTGAACAATGAGTCTTTTTAAAAGATCATGATAGTCCCTATTTTAGAGCTTCTACTATCTTTTAGAACAGCTGATAATTCTAAGAATACATTTCTAGCTGGTAGTATCTGGTATTGTTTCTGATTTTATTTACTCAAATAAATAAGTTAGAGTTGAAATAAAGAAATGACAAAGAAAATGTCAACTCAAACAAAAAATAGCATTTCTGAAACAGATGGCCCATGCACACAAAATAAACAATGGGATAGCCTTTTCCTAAGTCGCTGCCAACAACTATGTGAACTTCCAGACTTTGCATGAACCCTTGACTTACTGGGCATATGCTTGTAGCGACATACTAACGTAACAATCACAAATGACCAGAAGTTAATAAGATCTGCCATTTAAAAGTTGTTGGGATTGGAAGCTCAATTCCGTGTGGACGGTCTCGGGCGGGTAAAAGTGGGACTTCTAAATCTTAGAGTCTTACGAGGCCCTCCATGAACAGCGGGGATTCGAGAAGGTCAGACTGAGCTAGCTTGGCTAGCTCGGGTACTTCCTCCTCTCCCCGGGAGATACGTGATGGGTGGAGTCTCCCTGCCCTCGAGGTCGTCCCGTTTTGGAGCACACCTAGTTACCTAACAGCACGATATTGAGATGCAAACTGTGTGGCTAAAGGTTAAGTAGGATTGAGGAAGCCTGAAAGCTCTTAGCACGTGAGGAGCCAAAGAGGCAGTAGGGCTCCGCTTCTTTTCTTTCCTCTCTCCCCTCCCCCTCTCTCCCCGCTTGTACTTCTACTTCCAATCCCTTAAGCTTAGCCTCCTTAGGAAATCTCCCCCTCTTCCTCCTAAGGAAGACCTCCCTGCACTTGTAACCGAAACCCTGTAATAAAGCTCAACCCCTGTTCGACTCTGGAACGTCCTTTCTCTCATACGTTTATCCGGTTTGGCCAACCGAAGACCTGGGATAGGTAAGAAAGACTCGGGTAGCCCAATACAGGCCTCTAGGCTTGGCAAAAAGTGGTTTCTGAGGGGCGGAGCCAAGATGGCGAAGTAGAAAGACGCACATACACATAGCTCCGAACCCACAAAACACAGAACGGCAGAGGGGACTAACCCAGGGCAAATTCTGCACCCAGAGACCACGGAATATTGGAGCGAGGGAGATTTCTGTTCCGGAGAGACCTGCAAACCTCTCGCGGGGGGTCCTTCGCACCGTGGACTGGGCGCCGGGGCGAGAAGCAGAGAGCAGCCCTACCGCGGCAGCGACAACGTGGGAAGCAGATCCGAGAGGGCTGCGAGACGGGATCTCCAGCGGCCACGCGGGTCCCCCCACCCACAGAGGGACCTGCAAACCTCTCGCAAAAGGTCCCTCGCGCTGCAGACATGGAGCCCAGCCGGGACCTGCGGCGGCGGCCGTGGCTCTGAGAGGCACAGTCCTAAGAGGGCTCCAGAGGCGGGATCTTCAGCAGCGGCACGGGCCCCCCCCACCAACAGGTGACTGACGGGGGTAGGTGAGAGAGTCTCTTTGGCAGGTTGAGAGGGGAGTGAGGTGCCCCCATAGCTCGGGCCCCCCCGGGAGGTGGGGACTGAGAGGCGGCTGCGGCTGCGGACGGCGGATCCCCAAGCGGGCGGGAGCCTGGATCCATTGTGGAAGGTCTGTGCATAAACCGCCTGAGGGAATTGAGCCAGAGAGGCGGCCCTGCCCCTGACCACCTGAACTTAATTTAACACTGAATAACAGCCCTGCCCCCGCCAAAAGCCCTAAGGCGGGAAGCAGCATTTGAATCTCAATCCTCCCAAACGCTGGCTGGGAGGAGTAGGAGGCGAGGTGGGTGTGAGGAGAACATTCAGAGTTCAGGCCACTAGGTGGAGAATATGCCAAGAAAAGGGAAAAGAAATAAAACTATTGAAGGGTACTTTATCGCAGAGAAAAAAACACTTCCTCCCCTCCTTTCTGATGGGGAGGAACAATGCTTGCCATCAGGCAAAGACACAGAAATCGAGGATTCTGTGTCCCAGCCCACCCAATGGGCTCGGGCCATGGAAGAGCTCAAGAGGAATTTTGAAAATCAAGTTAGAGAGGTGGAGGAAAGACTGGAAAGGGAAATGAGAGGGATGAGGGAGAAGCATGAAAAACAGATCAGCTCCCTGCTAAAGGAGAACCAAAAAAATCTTGAAGAAATTGGCACCCTGAGAACTAGCCTAACTCAGCTGGCAAGGGAGGTGCAAGGGGCCAATGAGGAGAAGAATGCTTTCAAAAGCAGAATTAACCAAATGGAAAAGGAGATTCAAAAGCTTACTGAAGAAAATAGATCTCTCAAATCTGGAATGGTACAGATGGAAGCTTTGGACTTTTCGAGAAAGACAGATATCTCAGAACATACCGCACAGATTCGAAAAATGGAAGATAAGGTGAAATATCTTATTGGAAAAACAACTGACCTGGAAAATAGAATCAGGAGAGACAATGTAAAAATTCTGGGACTACCTGAAAACCATGATCAAAAGAAGAGCCTAGACATCATCTTCCATGAAATTATCAAGGAAAACTGCCCTGAGATTCTAGAACCAGAAGGCAAAATAAATATTCAAGGAATCCGCAGAACACCGCATGAAAGAGATCCAAAAAGAGAAACTCCTAGGAGCATTGTGGCCAAATTCCAGAATTCCCAGGTGAAAGAGAAAATATTGCAAGCAGCTAGAAAGAAACAATTCAAGTATTGTGGAAATACAATCAGGATAGTACAAGATCTGGCACCTTCTACATTGAGGGACAGAAGGGAATGGAATAGGATATTCCAGAAGTCAAAGGAAATAGGACTGAAGCCAAGAATCACCTACCCAGCAAAACTGAGTATAATACTTCAGGAAAAAAAATGGTCTTTCAATGAAATAGAAGACTTTCAAATTTTCCTGATGAAAAGACCAGAACTGGAAAGAAAATTTGACTTTCTAACACAAGAATGAAGAGAACCATGAAAAGGCGAACAGCAAAGAGAAATCATAAGGGACTTACTAAAGTTCAACTGTTTACATTCCTACATGGAAAGACAATATTTATAACTCTTGAAACATTGCAGTATCTGGGCACTGGGTGGGAGTACACACACACACACACACACACACACATGCACACACTCACACATACATAGAGACAGAGTGCACAGAGTGAATTGAAGAGGATGGGATCACATACTAAAAAAAAAAAAAAAATTAAATCAAGCAGTGAGAGAGAAATATTGGGAGGAGAAAGGGAGAAGTTATATGGGGCAAATTATCTCTTATAAAAGAGGCAAGCAAAAGACTTATTAGTGGTGGGATAAAGAGGGGAGGCAAGAGAAAAACATGAGGTCTACTCTCATCACAATCCACTAAAGGAAAGAATAAAATGCACACTCATTTTGATAGGAAAACCTATCTCACAATACAGGAGAGTGGGGGACAAGGGCACAAGCAGGGTGGGGGGGAGGATAGAGGGGAGGAGAATGCAATACGAGGTCGACACTCATGGGGAGGGAAAGGATCATAAGAAAATAGAAGTAATGGGGGACAGGACAGGATGGAGGGAAATATAGTTAGTCCTATACAACACAACTAGTATGGAAATCATTTGCAAAACTAAACAGATATGGCCTATATTGAACTGCCTGTCTTCCAAGGGGAAGGGGTAGAGAGGGAGGGAGCCAAAGAAGTTGGAACTCAAAGTGTTAGGACCAAATGTAATGTTCTTACCACTGGGTAACAAGAAATACAGGTTAAAGGGTCAAGAAAGCTATCCGGCCCTACAGGACAAAAGAGAAGACGGAGACAAGGGCAGGGAGGGAGGATAGAGGAGAGAGAAGATAGGTCACAGGGGCAATTAGAAAGCTTGGATCTGGGGGGGGGAGGGGAAAAAAGGGGAGAAAATTTGTAACCCAAAAATGTGTGAAAATAAATGTTAAAAGTTTAATAAAAAAATAAAAATATAGATTTGAAAAAAAAAAAAAAAAAAAAAAAAAAAAAAAAAAAAAAAAAAAAAAAAAAAGTGGTTTCTATAATTCTACCAAGTAGATCATCACAAGGCTACCTCTTACAAAAGTTGGTTTTGAAGGACATTAGAACTTGTAGACTAGGAGAGACTTAGAAACCAGGAATAAGAAGGTGATAGTTCCACGTGCTCTGATCAGACAACATCCGCAAGATTTTGTTCTGAACCACAGTTTAAGAATGACATTGACAACTGTTAAGGCTACCAGAGAAGGTGAGATGGATGATAAAGGATCTAGAGTTAATATAATATGAAAACCATTTAAAGGACATAGGCATACGTAACAAATAGCAAGGACCCTAGCATACACAGCAGGGCCTGCTGTACAGGTTCTTAGATCTGCTTTTCTAAAAGGAAAGCAACTTTTGAGGGGCCAACAATCTAATCAAGCACATATGTCATTCACCTAGTTCAGGGGGAAAAGTAAGCACCCTGAACTTCAGAGAAAATACAAACAGAGAAATAAAGACCAAAAGACAGGGCTTCCAACTGTCTGACCATAAGCAATACATAGATCACAGATCAACAGACAAATCCAATTGTCTGACCATTACATACATACATAGGTAATTAACCAGAGAGAGATGCACCAACATCTGGGTTTTCAAAGCTGGGGGGCTCCTTAGCAGCTACCCAGAGTCTCCTCTGGCCTAACAAACACTTCCAATGAGTAAGCCCCAAAACAAAACTTTACCCCAGAGTATATATACACTTATCACAGCCAGAGGGCCTCATGACACTTGAGAACCAGTGCCTCATTAGATTATTAACAAAAGGTGTGAGCTTTTCTACAAAACAAATCTCTTCTAACCACGCTCCCCTTAATGGGTAGGCCCATTAACAAATAGGGAAGGTTTTTAACTCTCATTAACATGATTAATATTACAATAACCTGAAGAAGATTTAGGGAAGTCATGAAGCTCTTTTCAAGTATCTGAAGGACAATCACATGGAAGATTTGCTCTGTGTGTCCCCAAAGGGCAGGAATGGGAGTAATAGGAAAATGTTGCAAAGAGGCCAAACCACCTCCCCCAACCCCTGCCTAACAATTAGAGACCTATCTAAAAGTAGCAGAGTGGGCATCCTTGGGATGTGATGGGTTCCTTCTCACTTGAAGTCTTTAAGCAAAGGTGAGATGGCCAATAGTCAGGTAAATTTTATGGGGAACTTTTTCTTTTCTAAAAAAAAGATATGAGTTCTACTACCTGGTCTCTGAGATCTCTTCGATTTCATTATTTGGAAATTCCAGAATTTCTGAAATTCTGTAATTCTGAAATATGTGTTCTTCGATAATAATGTTGAGTAGAATGTGGCTAAAGTTTAAAAAAAAAGAGAGAGAGAGAGAGAGAGATCTATGAGGATAGGGAGGAACTGATCCTGGAAGAGGAAAATGATGATTAGTGATGATGATGATGGTGGTGGTGGTGGTGGTGGTGGAACTGATGACAATGACGATACTTCAATGGAGCCATGATCTCATCAACAGTAGGATTCCTTCCAATGATGCTGATATCTGGGTAGTACTTCGGCTATTCATCTTCTACGACAAATCCTTCCTGATCACCCTGTATGCTAGTGTTTTCCCCCTGTCTTCTTGTACATGCTTCATTTGTATATAGTTGTTCGCACATTGTCTTAGATATGCATTAGACCGTGAGCTCCCTGACAGCAGGAATTGTTTCTTTTTAGTCTTTGTATTTCCAGCAATAAGCACAGTGCCTGGCATGTAGTAAGTGCTTTATAAATGTTTATTCACTGACTGACTCATTTTTGATGAGAGAAACATAATATTAAGTCAATCCACTGACCTTTGGATTTCCCATGAAAAATTCAGCAATTGTGATATCACACGTAACATCACTAGGACAATATCAGTCTTTAAAAAGAGCTGATAATCATCTGTACTATAGAGTGCTGGGCCTGGAGTCAAGAAGATTCACCTTCTCATCAGTGTTTGTTTACAAGAATGAAGAGGGAAAGAAAAACCTTCAAAGAACTTCACAAGAACTTCTAAACCAAGTTAACATATACACATATCCATGCTATGCTGACACGTAACTAAGCTTTTTAATCTATCCTTACCATTAAGTAATATTTTAAAGTCACCATCCAAAGAAGTTTTTACTTTGAAAAATAAGAAAACTGCAAAGAACTGTTGATTTTCGCTTTCTCATCAATGCATGAATATCTGGAAGAGAAATGTAAGTTTTGAAGAACTCTGAAAAAATATTACATTCAAGAATTATTTAAGCCCCAAAAGTCAGGTCAAATTTGTAAACCCATGGTATCAATGAGAACACTGAGGCATAGACAAATTAAAAGGCACATAAAAAATTAAAAGGTTCTTGATACAAAATTGAGTCAGTGGTAGGATCTTGCTTAGTAACTCAAAAGCTTTGAAGATTTCAGTTTTCATTAGATGGCAAATCTTATTCAAAGATTTCAGCCACAAATCAGTAATATTTCTCTTTTGAGCAGTATGATAGTGGGGGTAGGTGCTTGTTATTGAGAGCAGATCAGAGGGGAAATGAGGAAAATGAAATCAGGGACTGGGTATTGGGCCAATCCCAGTTAAAATGCATGGCAGACAGCCCCATGAATTAATCTTGGCACTCTGGCACCCTTTCTCAGTCAGATGCTTTTATACTTTACAAAAGTGCCTGGGTGGTTTCTGCTTATGCCCAAGAAATTTAACAGCCTTTGAGGTTACTTTATTTTATTATTGCCAAGAATGCTAATTGGGCTTGTTTGCCCACAATGCAACAAATTTTGAGAGCTAGTCTAAGGGCCCCATTACTCCACCTTGGTAATGACTGCACTGCCCTACTTACTGTGTTGTTAACAGCCTTCAAGGACAAAGTAAACATTCAGCTGTCTCCAGTACTATGTCACCTCATTTTCTTTTGCCAAAAGAAAGAAAGAGATATATAAATCTTTGCAACTTACAAAGATGATGAGCACCAAAAAGTAACTTGGGTCTATTCCAGTAAAAGTTACTTCGCAAGCTAAATTGAGAGTGAAACTCAATTCCCCTTCTCTAAGGGGATATGGTGTCTCATTTCTCCACATGAAAAACATTCTCCAGAGAAACTACACCAAAGGAGACTTAAAGAGCAAAAGCAGTAATAATACCTTGAAATAAGGTTCCAAGTATTCATTTTGTAGGTAAATAAAATGAAACCTAGATTTTCAAGTTGGGAGGGGGAAGTTTTTCCTTCTACCTCGATCAAGCCCTGATTTAATAGAAGTGCATCCTGGACAAGGCTTGTCTTTCTCTTCCTCAGGATCTTATGGGGGGAACACACCTCATACCTTGGTAGACTTCATCTAAGTCTTTTAACATTTTGTTGGTACCAATGTAGAATGAGCTATCATATTTTATGATTTATTAATTCCCCACACTCTTTTAAAAAATCTCTCTTGAATAATTATTCATATAAATCCCTCTTAAAGGGAGCATGATACAATGCAGAGAATTCTGAAATCAGGAACACCCAGGTGACAAACCTGCCTCTAGCTATGTGACAATTACTCTAAATCTCAGTTTTCTCACCATTAAAATAGAGATAATAATATTAATGCTACCTACTTACAGGGTCACTGTGAGATTCAACTAGATAATGTATCAAAGTGCTTTTGCAAATCTTAAGGCACTATACAAATGTCTTTTATTATTTGAAATTATATTTTCCCAATTCTTCCATTTTCTCTAACACATTTAATATGCCATCCCTGCTATGGTCTTGCTAAATGCCATGCCATACCAATACTTCCAATAACTAAACTACTTGAGATGGGGCCAAAAAGAGAAGTATAGTAATACTGAATTCCACATCATAGTGGGTTACAGTCAATGAAGCTACCAAAGAGTCTGAATGAAGAGACTAAAAACTGATCCCCCTAAGATTTCCTGTGACCTTGGCTCACTTTGTTGACTCTGAACTAAGAGATCTACCCCAGCATGCTTATTTCACATGGATTCTGAGAATTTAACTATCAACAAAGACAAAAATTGTGTAAAATGCAAACATAATGTCACCTTTATTCTCACAGCTTTCCTAAGAGAAAGGAAGGCACAGATTTTAAAACTCATCCTATTCAGAAGAAGAAACTGAGATGAGGTCCCCCTATTCCTCCTCACCAAACCCAGCTTCCAGGCTAGTTACCAAAGCCATTATTCAGGGAATCCGCTCTTAAAGAGAAGGGGCTAGCCATCTACACCAACTGCCAACCAAGTGTCACTGACAGGACAGGCAAGCTAGCCTAACTGAAGCAGCAGTGGAGAAAGATACATACACACACACACACGCAAGCATGCACACACACACGGAAAGTGACATGTGCTGGGCAAGTCATCATGTCATCTATCATCTCCCTGACCAAACCTGATGAAGAAAATCATCCCAGGATCCTGAATTCCAAAGCCCCAATAATAGCAAGACCCCCTAGATCATGCTTCTATCCCATCTCCCAAATTCATCATTCAGAGAATCAATCCTACCGAGATGTGACCTGGCAACTGCTTCTGTAGGGGCTACAACCCCTTCCTTCTATTGAAAACTGGGAAAAGAAAGTTCCTGCCACCAAAGTATTTGGCACCATCAAATGGTTCAAATTGGTATGCTATTATCAATGGAAATAACATTAAAGAACATTCATTAGCATCTGTTCTGCTGCCACAATCTAGGGACCATGAGGCTTTTTCATTTTTTTGCATAAGCTAAAACCTCCTGTATGTGTTTGTATCAGTAAGCATCCCAACATAACAGGGGGGCCTGCTATCACAGGTTCTTAGATCTGCATTCATAAAAGGAAAGGCAACTTTTGAGGGTTTAATAATCACTTTAATTAAGCACACGTATCAATCCTTTAGTCAAGCACATATATCATTCACCTAGTTCAGGTGAGTCAACACCCTGAACTTCAAAGAAAATACAGAGAAATGAAAATTCAACAGATATGGTTTCTTCTGCCCGAATTCAACAGACAGTTGGATCCCAACTGCCTGACCATAGTTACTAGAGAGGGAAGCATGACATCTGGATTCTCAAAGCCAGGGGGTCTCCTTAGCAACTTCCCAGAGTCCTCATCTGGCCAAACAAACACTTCCAGTCAGTAAGTCCCCAAATAAAACTGTACCTCAGAGTCTTTATACACTTTTTAGAGCCAGAGGGTATCATCATCCTTTGAGAACCAGTGCCTCACTAACAAAAGGCTTGGACCTTCCTACAAATCTTCCCAGGCCCAACAATAAGTGGGAAAGATCCTCCTCAGTCACATTCAGATAGAGGCATTATACTTCTTGATTACATCGAAACAACAAAAAAAAAAGATCCTATTTTATTTGCTATTACAGTGTTATATCCTCATACCAGAATGTAAGCTTCTTAAGAGAAGGAACTGTATTCTTTTTATATTTTATTCTTCACTGCTTAGTACATATTAAATGCTTAATAAGTGCCTTTTCATTGATTAATTGATTTATTCATTAATAGATTAGTACAAGGCCATATAAATTAAGGCTAGGATAAATCAGGCCTGACTCATAATCAGTATTTTGTCTGTCAGATTAATTTCATAATTTATAAATTAAATATTCTGCAGTATGAATGCAAATACTCATAAACACACATGAATTGCTACTCTATCAAAGTCTGAAGAAACTGAGAAAAATTTTGAGTCTTTGACCTATTGTGACCCATCTCTCATTATTACTCTCTTTCAAAAAAAGGAAATAGATTTGATTTTGCGTAAAATATTAACATCATCCTATTTCTTTAAAATGATATGTCTTTCTACTAGAATTTAGAATGTAGTGGTAGAAATTTGATTTTATTTCTTTGCTGATGAAAGAAATACAATCTTATGAAATAAGTACTTATTTCCTCAATCGATATGAGGGTTTATTTGTTCTATAATTTTGGTGATGGCTTGACCCATGAATAATATAGTTGGGAATAGCTGCAGGCTACTTGAATTAAAATGATGCATGAGTTATTCCTTTCTGCACAATTATGTCTTTTAGAGAAGATACTTTTCTTGGTGATAAAATAACTTGTACAACAGCTACATGAACTTATGCTATGTGCATATACATAGAAGAAAAGGTCATGCTCTCACAGAGTACATACAGGGCATTCATTCAAGAGTTGCTTCCATTGTAGCTGGGTTAAACAAGAATGTTAGAAGGAAAGACATATTCAAAAATAAGGATCAAGTAGAAACATATAGCAAATACTGGTGGGGGGAGGGATCATGTGTTAATGGGTCTTAAGAGTTATGCAGTTGAGGGAGTGATCAGTGTCACCTAACCCTTACAATTCCTTATAAAATATTTTTAAATTCCTTATAAAAGTTATGTTCCTCCAGATATTCTTACTTGTGGATGGTTTATGCTGAATGGATCAAGTATCAGAGTTTTACAGGTCAAAGAGAAAGATCTATGACCATTTTAAAGAGAATGGTCACCAAATAATTTCACAGTTAAGGAGATACACTGAAAGCGTTACAAAAAATAAACAAGAAAGCTACGTGTTCAAAAATTGTCATGGTAGCATTATCTCTAACTGGAAAAAAAAAACCTTTAAATATCTAACAATGGAGAAATAGCTTTAAAAAAAAAAAACCCTTTGGTGGCAGGAACTTTCTTTTCCCAGTTTTCAACAGAAAGTAGGGATTGTAGCACCTACAGAAGCAGTTGCCAGGTCACATCTCCATTAACACAACAGAATATTATAATGAAATGATGACTTCTAAGTATGAGGAATACAAGGAAACACGGAAACAATTTTATCAATTGCTGCAAAGTTAAAAATAATCAGTCAGAAGAATTGAGTACATACATTAGCTACAAGAGGATAAGTGAATATGAATTGAATGGATAAAGAATCCTGATGAACTGGGAGAGTGATGGACAAATCATGATACTTTATCTACTGAAAAATAATCTTAAGTACATTAGTTACTAAGTAAGCTCACTTGGTTGCACCGATATTCAATGTTCACTTTTTAATAGAACTTTTAACTTACATATTTTAAAAACAAAATTAGTCTAAAATTTGTACTGGAAAAAATGAGTGAAAATTCTAATGACCAGATTGGACTATGTTGTACAGTCGGATGAGAAGTTCATTGCAGTAGTCCATCAGTAAATATCTCTAGGAAAGCCACTGCAAACGTATAATGATCTGGGGTAAAACTGAAAAGGGCTGGACATGTGCACTTGTGAAACAAAGGCTTTTCAAGTTCTCATACTGTACCATGACCCCCAAATTCATCCTTTAAACAGCAATATATCCCTAGTGACTATTATGGTCATGTATCATGGAACACTATAATCGCCAAAGGCTCAAAGGGCAATGGAGAGGAATATGGTGTGTGAAAGAAGGCAAGTCTATTTCCAGTGATGGGTGACTTATGTGTAAATGGAGGACAGGATATCTTCCAGGAGATATACAAAAATCAGAAAAGGAGGTAGGCCAGAAATCTGGTGAGAGCAAAGGATAACCAATGGACATCCTGAATACTATATTGGTACTCATGTAAGAAAAAATCCTACAGAAGGTTTTTCACACATTGAGTAGATGCTTTAGAGAGGACCTATGGAAAGACAGACAAGAATCACACGTGATACGAAGGCATGGATGGATTGCAATCTGCTTCACTGGATGAAATAATGTATCCATCCATGTATTGAAGTATAGAGTATATATGCTGATCCATTCTATGGTTCAAAAAGGTCAAATTCATTTCTCTTATTTCTTATTTTCTAATTTATGCTCTTTTTAATTTAATTTCTATTGCTCTTATGGTGTAATAACCTCCAAATTAAAAGAGGTAGAAAAACTATATATCACTTGATATAGCTTGACTTGGTATACATAGACTTTATTTTCATCATACTGCTATGCTCAAAAGCTGGACTCAACTACAACCATGTCTCATATAGCTTGTGGTTTAAAGAGATACTAAATGCCAGGATGAACTCATCCTAGGTTCCCACAACAGCTCATTAACTTAGTAATTGTTCCTTTAGTCTATTAGTTTTATAAGGAATACCTCTGATTAGAATAATGTAATTCCTTTATAGGAAAGAGTTCTAATAAATAATGTTGATAAGCAGTATGGTGAAATGGAAAGAGAAATAGACTAGAAGTTAGATGACCTGGGTTCTAATCTTTATTCTATCAACTGTGTGATCTTTGGCAAGTCATTTAATTGCTCCAAGTCTAAAATTTCTTCAAATGTAATAAAAGAAGGCCTCTTTGCTGGATGTGCTGTTTCCTAAATGACTAAAGTGCTATTAGACTGCTCTTATCAGGAAGAGGCATTCTAGTTATGGCACCCTGGTAAGTCAGGATCAAAATGGCCAGGAGGTAGCCCTGAAAAGGTAGAAACCCTATGAAAGCCAATAGCAGAGGTCCAGCAGGTGCCAGTATTAGGTACAGCTCAAGAGAGAAAGAAGATAGCAAAGACACTATTACCCATATGTGTGGGGCAGCTACGCCACATGTTTTCCCTACTTATTTGACCCCAACATATGATCTCTGTGCAGGGCCAATCTTTCAACTGATGGTGTGTCTTGTTAGAAAGTACACCTAAATTTTATGCTGCCTTTTTTTTTTTTACTATATTACTGCATTAAATGCTTAAAAAAATTGTACCTTCTGATGGACTAGTAAAAGTAAACACATTGGAGACCTTATGAACTATGTTTCAAGTGGATCTAGAGAAATATAGCCTGAACTGAGGGAAGTTTTTATGAGGCGAGGCCATGTACAATAGAGAGCCTCTGAATCTACAATAAAACTAACTCCCATTTATAACATACTGTTAAGTTTTGCAAAGTGCTTTCCTCACACCAACTCTGTGCTGTGTATGATAAATATTATCATCTATGTTTTACAGCAGAGAAAACTAAAGTTGAGAAAAATAAAATGTCTCATCTATGACTATACTCCACGTAAGTGTGTGCAGTGAGATTTGAATGTAGGTCTCTTCATTCCAAGTTCACCTCTGTATCATCAATCAATAAGTATTTATTAAGCACCTTCTATGTGCCAAGGATTGTACTAGCCACTGGGAGACAATTATTAAGAATGAGAGAATCCCTACTTAACATTCTAATGGAGGAAATGAGTACATATATAAATATGGAAAATACAAATATAAAGGGAATAAATATACATAAGTGATAATAGCCAAATACCAGGTTTTATTTCAGGAGGGAAGGCACCAACATTTTGGGAGGGGCCTCAGGAAAGGATTCATATAGACAACAGTACTTTCAATGCATCTTAACAAAAAAGAGGGACTCTATGAGGTAGAGTTGAGAAGACGATGCATTCTAAGAACATGGGATGACTACTGTAAAAGCAATGAATTGGAGGATGGAATGTCACATGTACAGAGCAGAGAGAAGTCCAATCTGGCTATATCACAGAGTATGGAAAGCATAATAACATCCAAAGATCCTGGAGCTATAGGTTGGGGCCACTCTGTTTGGGGCTTTAAAAACTAAGCAGATAGGTTGATATTTTATCCTAAAGTCAACAGCAATCCACTGAATTGACTAGAGAGAAAGAATAACATGGTCATATTTGCACTTAAGGAAAATTACTTTAGCAGCAATATGTAGGATCCACTGGAGAAGTCAGGGACAGCGAAATTTGGAGATCTTTACAATAATCTAGATTAGAGGTGGTGAGAGACTGAATTAAGCTGAAAGCAGTAAGAGTGGAGAAAAGGGGTCAGATTCAAGCAATGTTGTGATATTACATGTGGTAAGAATTAACACCTAATTGGATATGTGATATGAGGGAGAATGAAGAATCCAGGATAATACTGAAGTTACAAACTAGGAAGACTGGAAAGATAGTGATAACTTTCACAGAAACAATGCTCTAATTTAAAGGGTTGCAAAAAAAGGAGGTTTTAAAAAAAGCTAAAGGGATATCTGAATGTAATGGAATACTATTGTGCTGTAAGAAATGACGAGAAGGCAGACTTCAGAAAAACCTAGAAAGACTTATATGAACTGATGCTTAGTGAAGAGAACAGATCCAGGAGAACATTGTATACAGTTACAGCCACATCGTGCGATGACTTATTTTGATATACTTGGCTCTTCACAGCAATGCAAGGTTCTAAGACAACGCCAAAAGGCTCATCATGGAAAAACGCTATCCATCCAGAGAAAGAACTACGGAGTCTGAATGCAGATCGAAGCATATTATTTACTCTTTGTTCTGTTTTGTTTCTTCTTTCTCGTAGTTCATTCCAGTGGTTATAATTCTTTACAACATGGCTAATTTGAAAATATGTTTGATATGAATGTATATGTAGAGCCTATAGTAGATTGCATGCCATCTTGGGGAAGGGTAGTGATGGGAACAGGAGAAAATTTAAAACCCCAAGGTTGTGGAACTGAATGTTATAAACTAAAGATAAATAAAATTTTAAAAACTATATAAAAAGCTAAAGGAAATGAGACTATTTAACTTGGATGAGAGAAAACTGAAAAGAAAACCAGTAATATGTGATTATTATGTATACCTACTACTGGTAATATGTAATTATCCATTTCCATTGGAGGCAAGAAAGAAATATGCTGTCTCTCCAACTAAATACAAACCACAGAGTAGCTGGGAGGATATAAAACCCAAGGGACATGAAAAAGACCCTGTGGGGAGATTTGGCCTATTGTTTTGGGGAAAATATAGAAGTAATCAAAAAGTAAATAGATAAGGGAGATCTGAATATCTCTGACTTAAACTCTAGTGACTTTTAGTCAGGGAGGATAAGAGCTCAATCACTAGAAACAAAGTCAAATGGTTAGTGTAACCCCAAAAATCAGGACACATAGTTTGACAATTGAAATTTATTCCTTCTGCAAAGCCTCATTTATTTTAAATTTTTATTCTGAACTTAATAAAACAAGCATTTCCATAACAGTAGAATAGAAAAAAAGATGATTGTATTTGAAAGTGTAAATCTATTTATTCTCTTTTAAATATATAGTAATCATGTAACTTTTTTCTTTCCCTTTCCTCCTGAGAGGTGGCTACCATTAGATACAAATATATACACATGTGTATGTATGTATATATATATATATATATATATGCAAAATAATTCTATACATACTTCCACTTATCAGTTCTTTCTCTGAATGCATATAGTATCTTACTTCATATGTCTTTAATAGTTAATTCTGGTATTTATAAAAGTCAAAATTACTTAGATGCTCAAAGTTGTTCTTAAAATAACATTGCTTTTACTGTATATAACGTTCTCTTAATTCTGCTCATTTCACTCTTCATTATTTTGTGCAAGTCTTTTCATGTTTTTCTAAGATCATGGAGCTCATAATTTCTTACAGCATAATAGTGTTCCATCACAATCACATACCACAACTTGTTCAGCCACTCCCCAGTTGAAGGGCATTCCTGCAGTTTCCAGCTCTTTGCCACCACAAAGAGAGATGCTACATTTTAGAACATATATGTTCTTCTCCTTTTTCTGTGATCATCTTTGGAAACAGACCTAGTAGTGGTACTAGCAATGCCTTATTTAAAAAGTATGCTTACTTTTTTTTGAAATTGGGACCATCCTCTAAAACATGTACTGTCAACATACATAGATATGGTAGAAAGAAGTCTTACGAAAATTGAGTGGAATGGATGGTGATTCAGTCCAATTCAGCTCAGTTCACTTCAGTTTCATTGTAAAGAATCTACTATATTGTCTGGAACTATGCTAAGCACTGGTGGGAAAAACAGAACCTGTCCTCAGGATATTTACATTATAGGATGAAAGTAAGTAATGGACAAAAGTTATATTTTTGCCTTTTGTAACAAGAATGCTTAGTATGTTTCCCTCCTTCTCTCCCTCTCTTTCCTCTTTGTTATTTCTCTTCTTCATCCTACTTTTCCCTTCTCCTTTATTTCTGTCACAACCCTAACCTTTTAGGGATTCATGTGTTTTATCTAAGTAATAAATAATTAATAATTAGCTCCCCCTGTACATTTTTCCTGGCTGGAAGGAGAACATGAGTGAATGTATTTTCCTTGTAGCTGTGGCGGGAAATCTGTTTGCCTAAAAAAAAATACCATCTGGAAAAGGGGCTTAGCAAGAGTTCCTTGATGTGAACAGCATTTCTAAGGGCAGTAGGGACATGCTTCTTCTTCAGGGCTGGCTGACAGAACACTTGAACATCTTCCTTCCCATTTATTATTTTTTTTCCTTTCCTACATTCTTCCACTTTCTTTTTATCTCCAAAAAGACATACTGTGTAACAGTGTTGACTCCTCCAGTGAATTTGCTGGATATAATCATCAAGATTTTTTGGTTTTCATAGCTCCCTAGTGACTGAAAAAACTCTCAGGGTTTTCAATTTCATAAAATGAATCAAGTGACACAAAGTAATGAGCTAACTAGCTATATGACTTGGGCAAATTATTTCATTGGGTAGTCTCTCATTTTCTTCATCAATAGTGCTGGACTAGCTTTAAGGGCTCTTTCAGGTTTATTACTACATGCTTCTAAGATTCTTCATTTTAGAATGAACAAAAAGGGATGGCCTCAAAGAGCAGACTGGCTAAAATATAAATTTCTCAAAATTGAACAGGTAGGATAAGTTCTCTTATAGTGACAGAGATTAATTAATAATAATAATTAATAACATAATAACAATAATAATCTCAATGGTTTTGGAAGGTCTTTGGCTTGAATACAAACAAAAACAATTAATCTATGAATCACATAAATCTGAAAAGAACCTAGCCCTAGACGCACTTACTAGTCCTATGCACAATCTAGAAAAGTTCATTTTACTGACTGTTTTGTCCCCAGTAATTATTTGAGTATATTGTGTAGCAGACAGAAGGTATGTCTTACCGCCAAGAAGACCTAGATTCAAGTCCTGCCCATGGTACATCTTGACTGTTGGAACTTGGACAACTGTCCCAGGCAACTCTATGAGTACAAGTTACTGATGAGTTGTCAGGTGGCATGGAGGAGGGAATTCCCCAAACTGATGAAATTACAGGTACAGATCAAAAATAAAAAATAACTGTCCAATATGCATAGTGGTTCTAGTCCCATATAACCTTAGATTATTGGCCTTGACATCAGGAAGATCTGGATTCAAATCCTCCCTCTAACACTAGTTATGTGAGCATGGTCAAGTTAACTCCACTGATTATAACCATAGTGAATGGAAGAAGTTCTTGCACCAGGGAGTCACGAGGTCTTTCTTCATGTACCTTATAATTCATTCCCCTTCACACACTCTCTGATCCAATGACACTGCTCTCCTTGTTTTTCCTCCACCTCCAGTTCTATGCACTCCCATGCCAGCAACCTCTCCTTCTCTATTTGTCTCTTGGCTTCCCTGGCTTCCTTCAAGTCTGAGTTCAAATGCTACCTTCTGCAAGGGGTGGGGGAGGCCTTTCCTGCTCCACCTTAATGCTAGTGTCTTCTTTCTGACATCTCCAATCTATCCTGTACGTATATCTTGTTTTTGCATAGCTGTCTGCATTTTGTCTCCTCCCATTAGAGAGTAAATTCCTCAAGGGCAGGGGCTATTTTTGCCTTTCTTGGCACCCCACTGTGCTTATTATAGTGCCTGGCATGTGGTGGTCACTTATTAATGCATGCTGACTTGACTTGAAGCCAAATTTTTCCACAAATCCTTCTCCATGTCCCATGGGCTCTATATCCTCCCAGCTACCCCTATAATTCCTGCTCGGTGTCAGTGCTACTGACCCTACTGGGCATTTTCTTTTCAATTTTCTTTGGTCCATTTTCTTTTCTACCAGCTAACTGACTTTCTGCCATTGTTTAAAGGCAGTGTGGTATAGCAGATGGAACTCTGGACTTGTCATCAGAAAAGACCTAGGTTCAGCACCTCTGTCATTTACCAAATATGTGACCATGGGTAAATCACTTCATTTCTTGGAATCCAAGTTTCATAATTTGCAAAAAGATCACATGGCTATTTTGTGGTAACTACAACTTTAAAGCTTTCTATAAATGTGACTGGTAGACTAAGCACTAAGTAAACATCAGTGAAAATACTTTATGGATCAGTCTTCCATATTCTTCTCTAAGCAGCTCACTTGACTTAGGTGCTCAGTACTGACCAATGATCATAGGTTTCTCCTGGGATACCTAGCATATGGAGAGATGTTTTTAATCATTCACGTTACTTAACAACACACAAAGATACTAAAATAACAATAGGCATTATTTATAGAGAAACACAGGAATACATAGTAAAGCTGGAGAAACAAACACACATATCCCCTCTATCCTCTCTAAATTTTCTAATGCAATAAATATTACTATTTTTTAGCTTGCTGATAAAAAAGAAATATTTGCAGGAACTGCCGAACAATTCTTTTACCAAACAAAATACCCTATAAAAAATGGATACAATGTACAAGAATCCCCACTGCTTTTGTAATTCTGTTTAATAAGGATAGGCACCATTAGTATGCCTGCACATTTCAACTTAACCTCTCTGACTGTGCACCTCAACCATACAAAACTGCCAAAGGTGCTCTACTACCTTTCATGTTACCAAAGATCAAAAGCATTTGTCTTTCATCTGTAACCTTCAACTCGTTAGAATTCAGGACAGGTAATTTGCAAGAATTTATCAGGACTCCTGACTCTGTCTTTGCTTTGGATTAGACAATATACAATATTTAAAAGAACTACAAGGCTCCTGGTAGAAGCAGCGTATATGTACCTGAGAGCATTCTATTCAGTTAAATGTCCCCTCTCCTCCCTTGCTTCTCTGTAGCTATAACACCGATAATAATGATAGCTAGCATTTATATAGTATCTACTATGTGCCAGGTACTATGCTAAGCACTTTACAAATACTAACTCATCTAATCCTCACAACAACCCTAGGAGGTAGGTGCAATTATTATCCCCATTTTGCAGATGAGGATAACTTAAGTGACTTTTCCCAAGTCCCACAGCTAGTAAGTGTCTGAGCTTGGATTTGAATTCAAGTCTTCCTGACTCCAAGTCTGGCTTAGTTAGTCAGTCAAGTAGCACTTATTAAGCTCCTACTTTGTTCCTGGCACTGTGCTAACCACTGAGGATACAAAGAAAGGGAAAAAGGGAGAAGTAAAAAACAGGCCCTGCTCACAGTATAATAGGGGAGACAGCAGGAAAACAACTATGAACAAACAAGAAATATGTTTATGTATGTACACATATACACACCAATATATACATAGACATGTATACATATATGTGCATGTATATATTCATATAAAAATAAAACTGGGGGTAATCTCAGAGGGAAGGCACTAACATTATGGAGGACTAGAAAAGCCTTCTTGCAGAAGATGGGACTTTACGGAGACTTGAAGGAAGTCAAGGAAGCTACGAGGTGAGATTGAGACCAGAATTCCAGGCATGGAGGACAGACAACCAGTGAAAATCAGAGAGATGGTGTGCCATGTTCAAGAAGCAAGCAAGGAGACCAGTGGCCATGAATCACAGAATATGTGGAAGGAATGAAGGAAGGTGTAAGAAGACTGGCAAGGTAAAAGGAAGCCAGGTTATGATGTCAGGAAGGTCTGGGTTTAAATCCCTCCTCTGATACATACTATGTGACCCAAGGTATGTCAGCTGACCTCTTAAGTGTTCTAGGTAACCCTCTAAAATTGAGCAAAAGAAAAAGTGCCAACTTGTACTGTTGGAGTCCTCCCCCACAAGTACCCTATATAAAAGACATCACAGATTCAGGTGACATACCTATTCCATAGTTCTGATAAGTCTTACTTAACAGAGTCTGAGAGTCTGGCTTCAAGGCCAGCTCTCTATACACTACTTCATTCTGTCTCTCATCAAATCTTTAGGTTACCTAAAATTTAAAATTATATCCAGATACATAATTTTTCATAAACTGTAAGGGATAATCAATATATAAGGTGAATTTTCAGTTGTCATAGATATATACTTCCTAAACTTGAGCAATGTGACAAATAAATAAAAACTACAACAACAGGAAGAGAAAAAAGAAAGTATTTCCCCATAGTGAAATTCCCATGTGTGTCGGGGTGGCCGGGAAACAATAGCCAATGAAAAGCTACATTAGGGGCCCACCGCTCCTTGCTACTTCCCCTTCCCTGTCTGCTTCCCAGGGCTCAAATTCTAAGAAACACAGAGCTAGCAAATCTGTTGTTTCCTCTCAGTCTCCCCTGGTCAGTGACACAAACTCACACTTCCACCCCTTACAAGACAGAAATCACTGAATAGTCTCCCAGCCTTGTAGTCTGGACAAGTAGGTGGCTGTGAATGTTATGTAATGTTATCTGCAAAAGAAAGAAAGAATCTCCTACCAAGAAAGCAAGAGAGGGTTTGAGAATTAGCCCAGGTGCCACTAAGTATCTCCAAATAATTTTAAAAGTACCAAAATAACTAAAGGTGGAGGGGGGTACGGGGGGACGGAATGGGGACAGACAACAAAAAACAGGGAAGAAGAAAGGAGCTATCAGCAAGATGGCTAAGTGAAAGGTCAGATCTAAGTATAAATCGCTCCCATTTTCACAAAAAAGCAAGCAATAATCCAAAGAGAGTAAAAGAATAATTATAAACAGAAAAAAAAAGATAGGAAAGACCACATCATGGAAAGGGCTGTAGAGATAAAGTAACAATAAAACTAGTAACAGGAAAAATAAGAAAATAATATAGGAAAGTACATGATACAGTAAATACTACAAAGAAAAGGAAAGCTACTCAGAACTCCCTGGGAAAGAGAAAACAGACAATGATACACTGTCTAGGATTTCTAGAAAACATAATCAGAGGTAACAACTGAGCAAAAGCATAAAGGACATATGAAGACACTATCTGCATCCAGGGAAAGAACTGATAAATATAAGCATGTATAAAATAATTTCACACACACATACATACACACATGTCTCTGTGTGTACATATGCATGTATACATATATACATACACACCTATTTGTGTCTAAAGGTAGCCATTTCTAGGATGAGGGGGAAAGGAAAAAAAATAAATTTGCATGATAATTAAGTCGTATATTTGAAAGGAGTCACAGATTATTCATAGCAGATTCGCAATTTCATATATAATCATCTTTTTTATTGTACTGTGTTATAAAAATGTTTTATTCCATAAATTGAAAATAAAATTTAAAAAAACATGAGGATGTCACAATAGCAATTGATTTTATATCTATGATTCATTTTACATGTGATCATGGACAAATAAGTTGGCCTTCCTAATTTTTAAAAACTCATTCCACTAGCTTTACATTGCTATTTATCTAGTACCTACTAGGAACACGACACCAAGCTAGGTACTATTCATGGAGAAAATGTCCTGGTTTTAGGGAATGAAACAGGTCTCCTTATCAAAGAGCTCCCTGATTATACATCTCAGAAAGTTATTTTTGTTATTTTTTGTTTGGATCTAATAGCACCACTTGTGTATTGCATCTCACATTATAGTTAGAATTTTGTCTGAGGATTTATGAATCATCCAGATGGTCATTGGCACAAACCTTAATATGCTATTGTATTCAGCTTCCTGGATATTACCCAACTCAGTAATGTATTAAGAGGTTTCATTTTTTACTTTTTTAAGACAGAAAACAGAAATAGTAAATCTAATATGTCTATCATAAGATAGACTGGTAGTCTATAAGAAAATAGTATACTGATTTCACATGCTACTGAACACCAACGCATTAATATATTGATGACACTGTCTGAGAGGGGGGTCTCTAGGGGAGGTCCCTAAAAATCTTTCTTTGATCCTGTGCCATTCAATAGTTTTATCAATGTTTAGGATAAAGGTATAGGCATAATTGCTAAATCTACAGATACATGAATCTACGAGGGAGAGTGAGTACCTCCTACAACAGTGTTTACATTCAAATAAATATTAAATTATCATTACTATATTATTTATTATATTATTATATATTATTTATTATGTTACTAAATTATATTATTTAATTAAGATTAATGGGCTAAATGTACCCATATGACTTCTCTTTCTCAATTTCTTTTGCTGGATTTTCACCTATGCTGGATTTCACTAATTATGACTATCTCCCAAATGCCTGCTGAATGACTGTCTTGAGACCTCTTCTCTTTTCTCTCCATATTCTCTCACTCAGTGATCTCAATAGATGCCATGAATTCAAGTATCATTTCTACGCAAATAATTCTCAGAGCTATATAACCAGCCTTAGCCTTTCTTATGAGGTCCAATTCCATATCACCAACTGTCTACTGGCCATTTCAAACTATGTGTCCTGTAGGTATCTTACACTCAATGCATCTAAAATAACATTATCTTCTTTCCCAAATGCCTTCTTCTGAAGTACTCTACTATTGCCAAGGGTACCAACATCCTTCCAGTCATCCTTGGTGTCATATTTGACTCTTTAGTCTTGCTCAGCTCAAATATTCCAATCAGTTACTAAATCTTTCAATTTCTTTCTTCAGTTCCTTCCCTCCCATCACTCAGCCGCCACTCCACTTCATGCCTTCTTGCCTAAACTACTGTAACAGACTCATAATTGAACTCTGTGCTTTGTGTATCCCTACTCCAATCCATTCCCCACACAACTACCCAAAAGATCTTCCTACAGTGTAATGGTTTAACCATGTTATCCCCTTACACTATCTCCAATGTTTTCCTCCTTCCCTTTATCAAATATAAATTCTCCTTTTGGTATTTAAAGTCCTTTACAACCTGACCCTTTCATCCCTTCCACTCTTCTTATATATTACTCTCATGTAGCCAACCTAACGTCCAGCCATTCTGACCTACTTGGTGGTTCTCATATAAAAATGTTCCACCTTCCATCTCCATGTCTATCTCTCATGTCTGGAATGCTAGATTCATAGCTTCTATTTACAAGAATCTCTAATTTCATTTATGACCAAACAAGAGATAGGGAACATTATGAAATGCAAAATGGATAACTTTGATTACATTAAATTGAAAAGTTTTTGCACAAAGCCACTGCAACCAAAATTGGATAGGAAGGAGAAAACTGGGAAAGATTTTTTGCAACTATTGTCTGTGATAAAGGCCTCATTTCTAAAATATATAGAGAACGGAGTCAAATTTACAAGAATGCAAGTCATTCCCCAATTGATAAATGGTCAAAGGATATGAATAGGCCATTTTCAGAGGAAGAAATTAAAGCTATCTATAGTTATGTGAAAAAATGCTCTAACTCACTATTGATTAGAGAGATGCAAATCAAAACAATTCTGAGGTATCACATCACACCTATCAGAGTGGCTAACATGACAAAACTGGAAGATGATAAATTTTGGAGAAGATGTGGGAAAGCTGTAACATTAATGTATTGTTGGTGGAGTTGGAAACTGATCCAACCATTCTGGAGAGCAATTGGGAACTATGCTCAAAGGGCTATAAAAATGTACATACACTGACCTAGCAATACCACTTCTAGGGCTGTATTCCAAAGAGATCATAAAAATGGGAAAAGGACCCACATATATAAAAATATTTGTAACAGCTCTTTTTTGTGGTGGTCAATAACTGGAAATCGAGGGGGTGCCCATCAACTGGAAAATGGCTAAACAAGTTGTGGAATATGAATGTAATGGAATACTATTGTGCTATAAGACATGACAAACATGCAGACTTCAGAAAAACCTGGAAAGACTTATATGAACTGATGCTGAGTGAAGTGAGCAGAGCCAGGAGAACATTATACACAGTAGCAGCCACAATGTGTGAAGACTGTTTTTTGATAGACTTAGCCCTTCACAGCAATGCAAGGACCTAAAACATTTCCAAAAGACTCATGATACAAAATGCCATCCACATCCAGAGAAAGAACTATAGAGTCGGAATGCAGAATGAAGCAGACTATTTTCTCTTTTGTTATGTTTTGTTTTTGTCATAGTTTATCCCATTCATTTTAATTCTTCTATGCAACATGATAATGTCAAAATGTGTTTAATAGGAATATATGTGTAAAGCCCATATAAGATTGTATACTGTCTTCGGGAGAGAGAAGGAAGGGAAAGGGAGAAAATTTAAAACTTGGGAAGTAATTTGTTCAAAACTGAAAACAAATGAATTAAAAAACTGGGGGGAAAAAGAATCTCTAACCTGTTAAAACTCAACACAAGTGCCTCTTCCTTCAGAAAGCCTTTCCTAGCTTCTTGAAGGCTGAGACTGGGGTTTTTTATTTGTTTTGCTTTTTATTTGTATCTCTAGCACTCGGCACCATGCCTGACATACAGTAAAGGTTCAATAATGTTTACTGATTTATTGAATGATTGATTAAAAAGATGTTAGTTCTACCAGCCCCGGTCAGACTATAGTATTATGTCTATCTCTAAGCAAGGCATTTTAGGAAATTTATAGACAAGCTGCTTGAGCTTTCCAGAAGAAGGTGACAGGGATGGTGGTAGGATTGGAGAACATGGAACCAGGGATGCTTAGCCCTGCAAAAAAGGATGATCATCTTAAAATATTTGAAGGGCTGTCACATAAAAGAGGGATTAAATGTGTACTGGTCAGTCCTAGAAGACAGAATTAGAAGCAACAAGTGGTTGTTGTAGAGGTCAGTTTGGGCTTTAAAAAAAAGTAATAAAAGGAAAAGTGTAGGGGAAAACTTCCCAAAATTCCCAGAGGTAGAAAAGCTGCACTGGGAATTAGTAGATTCTCTCTCTCAATAGACATTTTTAAGCAAAGGTTGACCTTTGAATTCAGCTTTGAATTCACTTTTAAATTTCAATATTTTGTTAGAGGTGTTGTGATGGGTAACTTTGATCAGATACAGATTGAAATACATGGTCTCTAAAATTCCTTCTAGATATTAAAGTTTGTGATTCTATGAACTGATACTGGAATAGTGATTGGAAATTCCTGAATGTATCTAAAGAAAACTTTTAAAAGTTAAAAGAAATAAGGCTGGCATTTAGGGAAGAAACCAAAGTTCTCAATGAAGAAATAAAAGATAAACAAGAATAAACAATATGAAATATATGATAGAGAATTTCTTGCCCTGAAAATGCCAGAATTAGAATTCAAAACACAGAGGTGAAATAAAATTTTATAGAACGGAAGCAAAAGTCAACAAAATTTCTTTATGAAAATGTAAAGATAATCTCAGAATAACAGATTCTCCAGAAAGTGAAAACATTCATAAAATAGCAAAAAAAAAAAAATAATACCAAATAAAAAATTAACAGCAAAAAAATTTTAAAACAGCAAAAAAATCCCAAACTTCTTAAAACAGATACCCACAAATAAAATTCAACAAACTCAAAGATCTTCCCTTATTTTTAAAGCCAATTACCTTCTAAGTACAAAACTCATTTTTGAGACATTGAGAATTACCTATACAAATGTGACCTACTGAACAATAGAGAAGCAAATCTTGTATCTATTCCTAAAACCACACTGAGACTTTCTTTCTTCCAATGCGTTGTCTACTCTTTGAACTTGAACTTGAAGAAAGAAAATAAAGTCTTCACTAGCATAACTGATCAATCAAAAACCTAATCTTATGCTGTAAGGTTTGGGCCCTGTAATTATACACAAGATACGGGTTCACTTCATAGTATTTATTCCTGCATGATTTTCCCCCAAGTTCCAATACAAGTCCTGGGAAGATGGGTCAAGCCACAGAGAAACATTTCAGAACAGAATTTACAAAGAACAGCAAGCCTCAGTAGCAAGAACCAAGCATTTTATTTGGGGTTCTACTTGTCTTTATTTTCAGGGACAAGGGAAGGGCAGAAAGCTCTCTCATGTATGGTAAAGACGTTACAGAAAAATTCTTCAAGTACTATTCATTCAAAATGCAAACTGTATCACCACAAAGCTTTCATTCACTGCCTACATGAACAAGAGGCTGCCTGGTACAAGGGACAGCAAGCTGGAAGGAGGTGGAAAAATCTAGGTTGAAACCCCACCTCTGACACTAAATCATGTAACCAAGAATAAGGCACATAAGCTCTCTCAGGCTCAGTTTCCTTATCCATAAAATATGTAGAGTTTATAACACAGGGCTGTTTGTGAGGCTCAAATAACATGATGTATGTAAGGTGCTCTGCAAATTCTAAAGCGCTACATACCTGTGAGCTCTTGACACATTATGATTATGGCACAAGGCAAGGGGCAACAGGAAGGAGCTATTTTCTATTTTCAACTGAGCCAACAGGTTAGGTTAAAAATTTTCATTGTGCACAAAAGCTATAAAAAATTCATCATTTGTCATAAAAACATACACTCTTGGAGCAGCAAGAGTCCTTGGAGATGATATGGTACTATAGGCTCAGAGTTTTAGTGCAACTTAGTTACCGATCCCCTCTCCTAGTAATTAAATTCTAAGAAGGTGAAAAAAAGTACTTTTTTAATCATCCTTGATTTGGAAGCCCTTGAGTTGAATCTTGTCTCTCTCACTTGTTAGTAATGTGGAACTGGACAAATGTCCGACCCTCAGCTTCTTCATCTGTAAAATGGGTGTTGGGATTGGAAGCTCAATTCCGTGTGGACAGTCTCAGGCGGGTAAAGGTGGGAGCTTCTAAATCTTAGAGCTCTCACGAGACCCCCCCAGGAAACGGCAGGGGATCGAGGTGAACCGAGCTATCTCGAGTAATTCCGCCTCTTCCCGTGAGAAACGTGATGGGAGAGAGATCTCCCCGCCCTCAAGATTGTCCCGGATCTGGGCACACCTAGTTACCTAACAGCACGGTATTCAGATGCAAACTATGCGGCTGAAGGTTAAGTAGGATTGAGGAAGCCTGAAAGCTCTCTTAGCACGTGAGGAGCCAAGAGGACAGTAGGCTCCGCTTTCTTCTTTCCTCTCTCCCCTCCCCCTCTCTCCCCGCTTGTACTTCTACTTCCAATCCCTTAAGATCTTAGCCTCCTTAGGAAATCTCCCCCTCTTCCTCCTAAGGAAGACCCCCTGCACTTGTAACCTAGACCCTGAAATAAAGCTCAACCCTTGTTCGACTCTGGAACGTCCTTTCTCTCATATGAGCATCCGGTTTTGGCCAACCGAAGACCTCGGAGGTGAGGTAAGAAGACTCGGGTAGCCCACACAGGCCTCTAGGCCTGGCAAATGGGGTAGTTGTGCATGCCGTCTTGGGGAGGGAGACAGAGAAAATTTAAAATTATGGAGCTGAATGGTGAAAACTAAAAATAAATAAATTTATTTATTTTTAAAAGTGAGGTAGTTGGACTAGATAAACTCTAACATTCCTTCTGGCCCTCAATGTATCATCACATCACTCTATCTAAAAACCAAAGCACCTTCAGTGGCTCATTACCTAGCTAATAAAGAGCATGCTCTTTATCTGACACTTAAGGCCCTTCCTAATATGGCTTCAACTATATTTTCAGCCTTATCACATTAGCACCTCATATATATTCTATGTTCTTGGCTGGTGGTTTTCAAAATGTGGGGTCCAGTGAAGGTCTCCAAGAATCTTTCAAGGGTACTTGAAGTCAAAACCATTGCCATAATAACACTAAGACATTTTAATTTCTAATACAGTAAATACTGAGATCTAACCCACAAAAAAAAGCTCTTGTGGGTGAGCTCCTCAAAAATTTATAAGTATAAAGGGGTCCTTTAAAAGGTTTGAAAATTAATTAGTTTCTCAAACCAGAACTATACTTTCATACTGTTATGGACTTGATCATGTTGTTTTTAAACATGGAATTCCCCTCTTTCCCTTTTATTCCTCTAACCATGCCTGCTTACATCTTTCTCTCCAACCCAATGCTGAGGCCCTGGAGGTTAGCGACTTGTTTCCTTGCCAACTCCTAAAACAAACACAGAATTTTAGAGTAGAAAATCCAATATGGTTCAGTTCAATAAAACTCGACAAACTGTTATTAACTGGCCTACGTGTTACAAGACCCTGGAGAAAAAAAACAAAAGCAGTCCCAAGAATGCTGGATTTGGAATCAGAAGTCCTAGGCTGAAATTCCTACCTGTCAGATGTTACCACATTTCACTTAAACTCTCTGGACCTCAGCTTTCTGATTTGTAAAATAAGGAGGTTGAACCAGACGCTCTCTGAGGTCCTTTCCAGTTCAAAATCTATGATTCTATGATTCCTTCCAGCTCTAAATCTATGGTCCCATGATCAAGTAGCTTACATTCTTCCAAAGGATTTTAGAGATCATCTTTTGTCCAGTCCTCTATATACCAGTGAAAAAGTGAAGACCAAAAGGGTTTTTATTTCAATATGTCCCAAATGGGATGTATTTTCTTTCCCTAGAATCTGTTCTGTCTTTTGAACTACCCTAGGCCTCTAGTCCCCTTGGCATTATCCCTAGACTCCTCATTCTCACTAATGTCTATGATGCATCCAATCAGTTGTCAAATCTGGGTTTCTCTACCTCTGCTTTCTACCATCTCCCATATCTATCTCACTCACAGGCACCACTGTTGTTCAGATCCTCATCATCTCTTCCCCTGAGCTATATTTTTCATTGTTCTTCCTACCTCAAGTCTCTCCCCATTGCATTCCATCTTTCACATTGCCAAAGCGATCTTCCTCAAGTACAAGTCTGAGCAGGTCACTCAATAAATTCCAGCGGCTCCCTGTTGTACTTAGAATCAAATATGAAATCCTTTCTTTGGCTTTTAAAGCCCTTCACAACCTGGTCCCAACTCACCTTTCTATTCCTGTTGTATATTAATCCTCTTCCTTTATAGAGCAGCCATGCTGTTCTGAAATGTCAAGAGACCTTCCACTTCCCCTCTCCATACTTATGAACTGGCTAAGAATTAGCTACTCTAAGCTTAGGATGTAACCCTTCCTCACCTGATTCTTAGAATACCTTGTTTCCATCAAAATTAGCTCATAGGCTACATTCTACATGGAGACTTTCTTTCCTCTTCTTTCATTTCTAGGGTCCTCCCTCTCTCAGTTTACCATTTAAAAAAAAAAATCTCCCCATCAACATGGAAAACTCAACACAGATCAGTACCTATTCAGTAACTTACAATTCTAGAGTAGTGCATAGAACACTAAGAGGTTAAGTGAGTTCCTTTGGGTCATATAGCCATGTGTATCAATGGAGACTTGAACCCAGGTTTTTCAGATTCCTTGGTCTGCTCTTTAGTCACTATGCCATGCTACTTCTCATATTTATTTTGTGTGTGTGTGTATACGCATACACACATATATGTACATATATTACATATATATACATAAACACTTTTATTTGTACATGTCTTCAACCCTGATAGAAAATAAGGTCCTTGACGGACTGTTTAATTTTTATCCTTGTATCCCCAGTACCTAGCACAGTTTGCTTGACAGATGACTGGAATTTACTAAGTGCTTGTTCACTGATTGATGGATTATTGGTGATTTTCCAAATGTCACACAAGCAGTTAGTGGCAGAGCTCAGAGTAGAATCCACATCTCTGATCCCCAGGCCAGGGTTCTTTGTTCTATACTTTCTGTATCCTCTATGGTGGCAGTAGAAGTAGGGACTCACTAAATATTTGTCAATTTTAATTAAGTTCTTCATACTACATAATATCTCTACTGTGGCTCTTCTCCAACGCCTCTTCGTATTTGGGGGCAAACCTGGGATCTGGGAGACTATAAGTACAAAGTCTGGCAGATCCTACAAGATTGGAAAGATTCCCAAATTACAGTCTAGTGACATTCCACATCTGAGTGAATCAATGCAAATTTATTATGTACCTGCTATGTGCCAGACACTGTGCTAAGTACTGGGAATACAAAGAAAAACAAGACAATTTCTGCCCTCAAAAGAGATCACAATCCAACAGAGAAGACAACAGGAAAACAATTACGTACAGACAAGTAATATACAAGATAAGCTGGAGATAAGTCAACAGAAGGAAAGTACTAGAATTGAGGGGATTGGGAAAGGTTTCCTACAGAACAGAGGCATCAGACATGTGGCCCACAACAACATTCCTGAGTGCAGCCTGAACCAGATTAAAATATAGTCCTATCTGATTTTACTGGGCTGATGTGTTAATAAAAAAAATGCATACATATGTGTGGTTTTCTAAGTCAATAAATATGCAGCCCACAGGGACCCTTATGTACAGTTCAGTGGCTCTTGCTTCTATCTGAGCTTAAACACCACTGCGGAAGAAAGTGGGATTTTAGCTGAAACTTGAAGGAAACCAGGAAAAAGAAGCGATCATTTGAGGATTAGCTAAAATGTGGAAAGATGCAATATCAGGTGAGGAATTTTTTTTCAGCTATAGCAACCCATGGAACCATTTACTGTGGCACAGAAGGGTTGTAATTTGGGTTGGTGGAGAGGGGAAACACATCAATTAAACCGATCCTTGAAGAATTGAAGGGAGCCAATAACAGCTCTCTTATTGAATTGGCAAGAAGCAAGGGGACGAGGGAGTTGTTTTTTGGGTTTTTTTTTATTAGATCTGGGAGTGTTTTCCAGTCATGCACCAGATTACAAAGAAACACAGAGGTCCCCAGAATCTTCTGGACCTTTTTGTGAAGTAGAGAAGGGAGGGCACTGAGGGAGAGAGGGTGATGTTGGCAACTTAGGATCATTGAAGTGAATGGGTAACTTACTTCATATTCTTGGACTGAGAACAGGATGACTTGACTCCACGAGGAACATAAAGGAATATTCTTTGGGATTTTCCTTATTAGAAGGAAAATGTTACAGAAGAGTTACCACAGGTGACACTGATTTTTTTTTACCTTTCCAATGCTATTTTATTTTTTCTAATTATATGCAAAGAAAAAATTTGACTTTTTTAATATAAAATTTTGAGTTTCAAATTTTCTCCTTCCTTCCCTCCCCTCTCATTCCTTTCCTTGCCTTCTCCTCCCTAAGACTGTAAGTCATTGGATATGGGTTACATATGTGCAACCATGTAAAACATATTTCCATATTAGTCATGTTGGGCCACTATGATTTTCAAAGCACCTGACAAAGAACTAAAGGAAGATGAGACTAAAATTCAAACCCAGGAACCTGCTTAAAATTCATTAAGCCCCTAAGCATCCAATATATGTACAGAACTGTGTCTCTAGCACCATAAAGGGCTCTCCTAGGAACCCACTATTCATTTGAGGAGAAAGCACTTTCTATAACATAATTCATATGGAATCATTTCATTAGATTATAACAGGATTGATAAGGCATGAGTTGTTTAGTTCTCTCCCAAATAAGGCAGTTAGATGGATTGGTAGATACAATCCTGGGTTTGTAGTAAAGAATATTTTAGTTCAAATCCTGTCTCAGACATGTAACTAGCTTATCTATGTGTGACCCTACACAATCTAGACTACAGTCTAAAGGGGGAGATAACACATAAAAGGAGGTAGGAAAGGGGAATGAGGATGGGACACCAGGGACCATCTTGTTCCATGGAGCTGAAACCAGATGGTGCAGGAAATGCAAAGTGGAGTGACCTGAGGGTATATACTTAACCTCTCTCAACCTCAGTTTCCTCATTTGTAAAATCATTGAGTTAGACTGGATGATCTGTTCTAACTCTACATTTCTATTATCTACTATCAAAATATCATTCAGGAAAGGTTGGGACAGAACAATTGAAGTACACTAATAAATTCAGTACAGAAGAAAAATTTAATTGATAGGGGCCAAATGTCAGAATTAACCCTACAGTTAGATCTTGTAAAACTTTTACTACCAACCTTTTAACTCAGCACATTTAATAAACTATTCTGCTGAACCCTAGGGTTCTAAGGAAAGGTAATAGGATTCTTTGAGAATATTTTAATGTTAATGTCATTTTCTTCTCTCAAAATACCTAATACATACCATAAAATTGGGGCATAAAATAGACCTAATCTGCCCCATGTGCACTAATATTTCCCCAGTCCTTACTCCCAACCTCCATTATATTCAATTACTGAAAACCCCTAGGACCCACAGAATAAGTTCTATCAATATATTGCAAATCCCCAAATGCACAATAGCTCAATTGGTTCACAAATACTGCTTTAATCAATTCCTTCATTTCTGCTTTGTTTGTTTCCTCTTTATTACTTGCACAGCCCTCCGTCACTCAAAACAAAGTCAAATGTTAAGTCATGTCATCATTTCTCGGATGTCACAATCTTCTTTGAAAACGAAGGACAAACACAGACAGATTCCTTTCAGGCCCAGCATTATGACAGAGTTAATATTCAGGAAGCCATCTACTTTTTTGTATGTCATGTATATACCTAGTTATTTATATATTGTCTCCTGACATTAGAAACTGAGCTCCTTGAGGTCAAACACTGATTTTGGCTTTCTTTGTATCCCCAGTGCTTAGCACTGGGCCTGGCACATGGCAAGTGTTTGATAATAGCTTGTGAAATGACCATGGACAGAAGCAAACAGTTTCCTATTGAGAACAAGGAAAAGACAGATATAGGGTGGGTCTAACACAGTAAGCCCCCACTTTTCACTGCCTTTCAACCCTTTGCTCATTGGACGTTGCCTGACAAGGAACGACAAACCCTTCATCTTTCTCTTTTACTCTGAAGTTCTGTAGAGTTCCAACACTGAGGGCAGTAATGCAAGTACAGTTAGGATTTTGCTTATAGGAGCATAAGGGTGTCAGGGATCCCCTGAATCTAAAAACAGGGACCACATATATATTCTTGGATGGAATGGTCAGATGCTATCCTTGTCTCTCTCATCATTTCCTTCTCACTATGTTAACCTAGCGCAGGCCTTATTCCCCACACCTTGATTCATGAAGTAACCTCTTAAGTACCTACAATCTCTTACTCCTCCATTCATCTATTGATGGCGGAAAGATGAATTTTCTGAAACAGAGCTCTGATAACCTTCCTCCAGTCTAACACCTTTGATGATAGATCTGAACACTTTAATTTGGCATTCAAGGCCATACACAATCTGTTGCAAATTTGCCTTTTTAGCCAACCTATTCCAATAAATCATGGGGTCTAAACTTTTTTGGCATCAAGGACTCCTTTGAAAGTCTGGTGAAGCCCATGAAACTCTCAGAATGTTTTTTAAATGCATATAATAAAATTTATAAGGTTACAAAGGAAACCAGTTATGTTCAAATAGTCATCAAAATGTTTAAAAGACAAGTTCACAGACCCCAAGTTTCTTAACTTACATATAATACCTGCATTTGATTAAAGTTTGACAAACAGGTATCTTCACCATTGCCTGAACATGCCTTATGCTTTTGACTTTGACGCCTGAAATGCTCTCTCAAACTATCCCATTTCTATGCACATATGTGTCTACATATACATATGTATATAAGTTTATATATGCATGCCCATACTGTCATCCCTTCCACATCACAACTTTCCCTATAGTGATATATTGTGGGTCAGCATAATAAATAGGAAATTTAGGGGAGTTTTGTCAATGCCACAGGCAACATATGAAGGTCAGAAGATGACAAAGAAAAGGTATTTTACTTAACATTACCCTACATATAGCCTATGACTAAATACTTAACCCAAATTTTACAATAACGTACTGTAAACACCCCAGAAAAGAAAAACATTCAGACTTCTTCTCTGGTATAAAGGGAGAGGCAAAAAATTTTATATGGATTTTCCAGATTGTGGGGGCACCATACTTCTAACCCCCATGGTGTGGAAGGGATAACTACACACACACATAGACATGTGTATATGTATAGAAATCTATATACCTCTATCTTTACCTCTCTCTCTACCTCCTACCCCTCTTCTAAACATCAATTCAAGTCTCACCTTTTTCATGAGGACTTCCTGACCAGAAGTGGTTGTTTCTTCTTTTGAATGTCTAAAGTACACTGTCATTACTGTTTACATGTATCACATTTTGTCTTGTATTTTAGAGTTTTTTAAAATGAATCTTAATTCTCATATGTTTAAAAGCTCCAGAAAGGCGTAGGGCGTAGGGAATCTTCAGCCTCAGTGCCACATGTGACACACTAGGTCCTCAAGTGAGACAATGGGCTGCACTGAGGACCTAGAGGGCCACATGTGGTCTAGAAGCCCCAGGTTCCCCACCCCTGGGTCAAGCTATGTTTCTACTGCTTTGTATCAACCATACACTTTGAACACAGGAAAAATAATAAATTATTTATTGAAAGTAGAAATTCATTATTTAGAATGTCCAATAATCTCTTATATCTTTATATTCAAATCCCAGGTACCAAAATGCTTATTTTTATACTGAAGACAATAATAATAATTAATGTTGAAATGTTAGGTTTCTGTTATTTAAGTTTCAAGAAAATAGATCTGGCATACAATTATAATACTTTATGGCTATGCTATTCACTTACATAACATTCTTCAAATGCCCTTGAGCTACACAAATTCCTATGGGATTAGGAATATCTTTTATAGTTAATCTCTCTGATCCTTTGAGACTCTGATGCTGAAATGAGGAAAGCAGAAACCTAAACTGAGATCCAGGAATACTGTTTTTCTAGTTCTTGGTCTACCGGTGAGTAGGTAAACTTGAACACTAATTTCTCTGGATCCCAATGTCCTCCTCAGTGCATGAGGGATGATAACCCAGCTATCCCTCATTTTATGTAGGCAAGGCATCCCAGAAAACTCATATTAAGATAATCTTTGAAAAAAAAGATTTTATTTTTCTTATAATACTGAAATTACTTTATCAAACATAATTACAATACCATACATGATTTCCACTATGGTAAGAGGAAGATATTTCTTTTGCCTACTGTCTCTGGGGGATGGAAGGGAAGGGAAGGAGGAAAGGATAGAATTTGGAACTCAAAACTTTAAAAAAGAGTTTGAAAAACTGTTTTTAAATTGTACATGTTTTTGAAACGTATTTGGGGAAATAAAATGTATTAAATAAGAAAAAATGTTAAAAAAATTAAAGGTAAATTTAAAAAAAGAAAAAGATAATGGGGTAGTAAGGACAAGGGAAAAGAAAGTGCCAAGGTGATAGTCTTATTTTTAAAAAAAATTTAAAGATTTGGCTATTTGAGGGAAATCTGGGGTTGAAGATTTCATTTTTGCATATTGAATAATCATCACTTTATATTTTGTACATTCACATTTGGGGATACTGAGTTTTCCTAAAGTAGGGCACATGTATACTTAAAGTAGAAATGAGATCAAATATGAAGGCACATGCTAATCATTAAAACATTTCTGTCACTTAAAGAGACTGTTACTGCTGCAAAAATAATAAGGGATAACATTTACATGCTAATTTGCATGCATAATTTCCTTTGACTTCCCTTTCCAGCCAGTGTACTGTACATGACTTTGTTTCACACATGCTTTGATTAAACCAGAATGTTTGTTTTCCCTCTTCCTCACACACATCATCTCATTTCCCTTTTCCATAACTTTGCACAGGCTGACTTTATCGTCCACAACACATTCCTTCTTCATCTCTATCTCATGGAATTTCTAGTTTCCTTCAAAGCTCAACTCATATGCTAGTACCTTCCCCCAAATGACCTTGCATTTATTTTGTATATGCTGACTGTGTACATGTTGTCTCTCCCCATAGGGTGAAGGCAGGGCTTATTTATGTCTCTATATTCCTGGTATCTCATGTAGTAGGTGCTTGTTGTTTGACTGACTGCTCCTCACAAATGCCTGCAGAAATAGTCATTAAATGTATTATTACCCCCATTTTATAGACTAAGAAACTAAGGCCCACACAGGTTAAATGATTTGTCCTATCCTACTACCCAGAAGGTGGGATTCAAATCCAGAGCTCTCCTGATTCCAAGTCCAGGTGTCCTTCCACTACATTATGCTATATAATTAAAGAAAACTACATGCTATACAATGACATGTAACTTTTCTAAGTGAATCCTTCTAATGCACCTATTATTTTTAAGAAGAAAATCAGTCAATTGGGGAGATGGAGTAGGAACATTATTCTAACTTATCTAATCCCTCTACCCCCCTCACCTCCCAATTCAAGTTAGGCAAATTTTTTTTTAAAAGGTAGGGAAATTTTACTCACAACATGGCTGGCTCAGGGGACTAAAGGATATCACTTGTTCATCACCTAAGTATGAAGCAGCTAGGAGTTCCAGGGACTTTCAGATTCACAACTGGTGGAATACAATGGGTAAGTAGCTCAGCTTAGTCAAGTCCAAATGTTTGTCCTTAATGCCTATCCTTGTTGAATATCCTCCTACTATAGTTAAGTAAATATGACTTTCACTATGAAAAAGGTTGACACTCTGCTGGAAGATGTGACTTGGAATAATTTGACTATCCCAGATACCCAGCCCAGAAGAGAAATTGAAGAAGGTTGTCTAAGTCCACCAGAATGGACATGCATGAACCCTAGAGATTTAGGACTTAGCAGGCAAGAACTAGGCTATGGTGGCTTTAATGAGATAATGCGTCTTACTGGTAAAATGCATTTTTATCCACTTAATAAATTTAAGAAGTGGGTAAAGTAGACATGTGAATGGTTTTCCATGTTAAGTTGGAGGGCATTTCTTTTCTTTTTTTGGGGGGGAGATAAAAAATCAAAACTCATAAAAATACAGTAGTTCATTTAATTGTTTGGGAAAAAACATGTTGATTACTGGATGACCTAGTAAGGTCTCATTTTGTTCTAACATCAAATCCAAACTACCTGAGCACTGGCCTGAGTCATGCACAGGCCAGAACAGGAGATATTGGAGGTCACCTATTCCAAACTCTCACTTAAATATAGGAATTCCCTTTACAATGTACCTGAGAAGGGTTATCTGCCTCTACTTGAGCATTTCATAGGATATTTGCTTTAGAGCTGGAAGAAACTCAAGTCAAGTTAATAAACATTTAAGAGTCTATTCTGTGTCAAGCGCTGTACTCAGCCCTGGGAATATAAAGAAAGGCGAAAGACAGTCCACGCTCTCAAGGAACTCACGGTCTAATGGATCTCAGAGGTCATTTCCCTCAAACCCTTCTTTTTAAAGATGAGAAACACTAAAGCTTAGATTAAATGACCTGTCCCAGGTCACATAAAAGACGAGGTGCTTCTCACTGTGAAAACCAGCCCATTTTATTGGTTTTTCTGTCTCTAGAGTCCTTGACAATATCCTACGCAGGAGAGGAGGCAGTGTGGTATAATGAAAAGGGCAATAAACCGGGAAGTCAGCAGACTCAGCATTACCACTAACAACATGTGGCTAGAGGCTTTTAACTTTTCTAGGCCTCTCAATTTCCAGTGTTATTGAATAAGAACAATAAAAATTCTGTTTCTATACCACTTAGTGCTGTGTGTGTAGATAAATATGTGCATTACATAAATGCATACATGTACAGGCATGTACATGCATTATATATGTATGTATATATCAGTATACATGCATACCCATAGATAGATATGTATAGATGCATACATATACATATGTATATACACAATGTATATATATACATGTCTGTACAATATATGTGTACATGTGTATATATCTTGAAAGGGTAAATCTAACTCCACCCCCACACCCCTAAAAACAACCCTAAATTCATTCCAAGTGAATATGTACTTAGACTGAAGAATTCTTAACCTTTTTGGTCATGGAACTCTTTGGAAATCTCGTAAAATCTCTAGACTCCTTTTCAGAATCATATTTTTTTAATGCATTAAATAAAATATGTAGAATTACTAGGGAAAACAATTACCATGAGATATATTTTTTAAAAACCCGTTTATAGACCTCAAGTTAAGCACTCCTGACTTAGAAAATATGAGAGACTAGAGTGCTCACTAATCCTCAATCCTCAACACAGCTTTCAGGAATGGGAGACAGGTGCAGGAGCCAAGAACGAGGTGGGAGCACAAGTGCAGAGTAAAGGTTCAAGCAGGGAAGTTTTATATCCTAAAAATAGGCTTAGCTTAGAATAGGTGATTAATGCCAGATGTGGTATTCCTAATCAGACCCAGATGTACTGGGGAAACTCCGGAGATCATTTATCTATGCAAGGCTTGGGTTGGGGAGCTTCCTTATCAGCACCAGAAACTGGATGAAGGTTTGAGTGGGCTTGAGGCAGCAAAAAAAGAGTGGCTCATAGGCTACTGCAGTTGGCCAAGGGCCATATCCAACCAGATGCTTTGATCATTAACTGCTTGACATAGGGTCAGAATGGGTCAGGGCAGTGGAAAGTGAGACTGCTAATATGTTTTATGGGCGTCAGGACCACTTGATCTAAGTGATCTATTTTGAAGTCTTATTATTACTACAACATCAAACAATATATTCCAAAAATCACTATTATCACTGATACAAAGACAAAGTGTCCTGCTCTCTACAATCTTATTCTCTGAGGAGATAGACTATCCATATGTTCACAAAATACGTAAAAATCAAATACAAAGTAACCTGTATATGGTAGGAAGATGTCAGTAGTTTGGAGATCAAAAGGGGTCTCATGAAGAAGTTGGCAACTGCCACCTTGAAGTAACCTGAAGGAAACCAAAGATTCTAAAAAGTCACAAGTGAAGAGTAAGAGAATTCCTAGCATAGGTGACAGCCATTGTAAAAGAACCTTGAGAGATGATGGCATGTCATGTGAGGAACAGTAAGTAAGCCATCATGGCTAGACAGCAGGATCCATGAAGGAGGGCAATGGGCGGCACAACTGGAAACAAAAGGTTAGGGCCAAGAAGCTTTAAATACCAAAAAGGAAAGTCTGTATCGGATCCTAATGGTATTAAGTAGTCACTGGAGTTTATAGGGCAGAGAGGTTTAAAGAAGATCTTTTTGAAGCTATTCAGAAGATTGATTGACATGAGAAGAAACCTGAGGCTGACAGAGCAATCAGGAGGTTATTGCAATATAGTCTAGGGTGGTTGTCTCCAAAGTACAATCTATGGCTCCCTAGACCATGGCACAATTCCCAAAGGGTATGTGTTAAAGGATTCAGAAGGTGGAAAGATAGGGTTGATTCTCACTCTTTCTGCAACAGTCAGTCGTGGAGCTTGTCACCAGCACAACTCTTCTTAGCATTCACCCATTACCTCCCAACACACTTCCAATGCAATCTTCCAATTTCCCCTTTTCTGGCCATGAGTCCTTCAGGATAGTTAAAATGTAACTGCTAGGTGGATACCTATGACAACAGCTGCTCAGGTTATCACTGAGAAAATCCACCACCTTTGCCCCCAACAGTATATGAATATAGAATATTATTAAATCATAAGAAATGACAAAAGGGGTGACTTTAGAAAATTCTAGAAGTTATGAACTGATGCAGAGTAAAGGGAGAAAAACCAAAACAATTTATATAATTACAAGACTATAAAGAAAAGCCTTTGAAAGACTTTGAAAGACTGACCAAGCATAATTCCAGAGGACCTGTGATGAAGCAGATTACCTACTTTATGCCAAAGAGGTAAGAGTGAGGAAGAAGACATACTTTTTTTTGGACACAGTCATTTTGTGTATTTGTTTTGCTGAACTATACTTATTTGTCACAAGGGTTTTTATTTTTAGGAAGGTAACTGGAGGAATGAGAGGAGTAACAATTGTGATGCCCCAAAAAATAAAAGAAGGAAAGAGAAATAGTCTAACATTTTTAAAAGTGTACAGAGAAGAACAGAAAAAAATTCAGTAGGAAAAATAGACAAGCAAAAGAGTTTTATTATACACTTTTAAAATTTATTATATACTTTATCACATGAATTTATTATATATGAATTTATTATATACTTTTAAAAATGTAAGTGGTATGGAATAAAAATTCACAATTTTCTTCTTTTAGGGTTCTGCTTTTTCTATGGAAATATTTATTTTTTGTTGGGTGTTTGTTAAGTTAAGGATAAAAATATTTTTTTGAAAAAAGGAAGTTCCTCTTCCCCCTCCCACTCATCCTTGTTCCCCAGATTACCTCATGACTACTGCAGTCACTCTCTGCAGTGTGGGCGCTGGGCTCCAAGATGCAGTAAGATTCCCACCTCCATTCTGATTTTGGGTGGGAGAAAGGACCTAATGGACCTAAAATACATAGGTACCTAATAGCACATGTATATAATTTGTAAATAAGTGTACATACGTTGGGGGAGAGTGCTCAAAAATTAACTAATGGGGTATTCAATCAAAAACATTTGGAGATCACTGGTTTATTGTGATATGGGCCTTAATGACAGTGAGTAGAGAGAAGGGTACAGATGTGAGATGTGGAGACAGAACTCAAAATAGCTGGCAAATGACTAGGCATGTAGGATGAATGAAAGGGAAGAGCTGAGGATGATGCTGATGTTCTTAACCTCTGTAAGGACACAGGTGTGCCCTTAAAGATAAGGCAAGGGTAAAGAAAAAGGTAACTTCAGAAGAAAAGTCATTTTTGGAGAAAATATAATGTATTCTGTTTGGGAGACTGAATCAAGATGTCTCTTTAAGGGATGTATCACCTAAGGCAGTGCATCTAATATTGAGAATTTCAATTCTTTATGTATGTTTATGCATGCTTTTGCCTGTGATGTCAGGCAAGGTCTACTATCACCCCTCCAAATCATATCATATATGTTACTTGTCTACTTAGTCTGGACAGTCCTGACCAGATATTGTGGCCATAAAAAAAATCTTAGCACTGCAGAGAAATTTAGAGATCATACAGTCAAATCTCCATTTTACAGATGATAAAACCAAGGCCCAGAGATATATAAACTAGAATATAACAAGACTTCTCAGACCAACTCATGAACTGCCCAACTACAAACATGACACTTTGCAGCATGACTCTGTTTAGTTTTGCTGGTGCTTAAAAGCAACAACTACCAAGCCTATAAAATTTTCTACTAGCTTTTCTACATTTTCCAAATTCCTATGTATCTAAGCTCATTGTAATTGTTAATCCAGTCTAGCTTGTTGCCATCTTACTTTGGAGGAGAAAAAGTTCACATCAGGAGTACATCCAGAACCCAAACTACTGAACTCCTCTGCTCAGAGGATCCTCAAGTCTCAGCATTTAGAGCTGGGGGAGTTTAGATACCCTCTAGTCCACCTCTCACATGTTGTAGATGAAAAATGAAACAACTGAGGTCTTAGAGAGGTCAAGTGATTTGCCTAAGGCTACACAGTGGTAGGAAGAGGAGCTGGAATATGAACCTCAAAAGAATTCCACTGAGTTGTGGGATGTTCCCAGGTAGTTCATTTTCTGTTTCCATAGTATTTAGCATACTAGGACTGGAGAGATGGAAGTCCTAACTCCTCAAGGCAATAAGAGCTCCCCATCTATCACAATATATATATGATCCACATAGAAATAGAATTTCTGGAAAAGGAAATTGGTATGAGTCTTTACTAAATGTTTTGGAATTAGCATGAAATTAAAATCAAAAACCCATTGCTACAGCAACATGATACTACTGGTACAGTAAATGAATAAAAGAGATTATTTCACTGAACTGACCAGTGTTTGACTGACTTAAACTGTCACAACTCATTCTTAATTGTGAAATAAATTTAACCTATCCATTTTAGTAAGGAGACTATAGCCAATTGCATAGTTTCAAAGAAATGATGTCATCCATACAGGGTTTGGTTGAAGGAAGTGGCTATATTTAACCTGAGAAATTTCATTTTAGGAAGATATTTAATCTTCCTAAGAACACTTAGGAGTGGACAATGGCAGATATTATCTCTGTGTATTTTCAGGGTAGTTATGTGGAAAAGAGATGGGCAATCTTCAGAGAATTCAAAGTGGCAATCTTGAACTCTCCAAAAGTGGAATGGGCTGCCTCTGGAGGTCAGGGGCTTCCTTTCATTAGAGGTCTTTAAGCAGAATTAGGCTGACCATTTGGGAATGTTGGGAGGAGATTCCTGGTCAGGTATATTTTGTGCTACGTAGCCTCTGAGTTTCCTTACAACTCTGAAATTCTTTAAGTTTGGACTTTGTAACCTTACCTCATGATTATAAATAGCACGAAGTAGTCTGGAACATGCTACTCAGTGAAAGATTTTTTCCTCTCCTTAGCATTTTCCTGCTGTACCTGGAGAGTAACCAAGGGCATTACCTAGTAGAAGGCCAATAATAACCAGACTAATAATAACCAAATAGTGGAAAGGATAGGAAAGAAACAATCTTTCATTCTTTAAAAGATCAACACTAACACCCTTCTCAGGATTTTTTTAAAATAAGAATTCTCTACAAAAATGATTTATTTAGACTACTAATGTTAGACAACTAATATTATGACACCCAAATCTTCAAACCAGCAAGCTTTTTAAAAAATATCTTTCTAGGGGCGGAGCCAAGATGGCGTAGTAGAAAGACGCACATACACATAGCTCCGAACCCACAACCCATAGAACAACTACAAAGAAGTAACTCACGGCGAATTCTGCACCCAGAGGCCACAGAACATTGGAGCGAGGGAGATTTCTGTTCCGGAGAGACCTGCAAACCTCTCGTAAAAGGTCCTTCGTGCTGCGGACTGGGCGCCGGGACTGGGAGCTGAGTACAGCCCTGCCGTGGCCACGGCACCGAGAGGAACAGATCCGAGCGGGCTTCAGGGACGGGATCTCCAGCGGCCGCACAAGTACCTCCACCCACAGGTGACGGGGGTCTGTGAGAGAGTCCCTTTGGTGGGTCGAGGGGGGAGTGGGGTGCCCCCATGGCTCGGGCCCCCTCGGGAGACAGAAGCTGAGGGGCAGCGGCAGACCAGGGCTCTCCAAGCAGGCAGGAGCCTGGATCCATTGTTGAAGGTCTGTGCATAAACTCCCTGAGGGAACTGAGCCTGAGAGGCAGCCCTGCCCTCACCTGAGCATCTGAATTTAATCTCACACTGAATAGCAGCCCTGCCCCCGCCAAAAGCCCTGAGGCTGGAAGCAGCATTTGAATCTCAGAGCCCAAACACTGGCTGGGAGGATCAGGAGGTGAGGTGGGTGTGAGGAAAATATTCAGAGGTCAAGTCACTGGCTGGGAAAATGCCCAGAAAAGGGAAAAGAAATAAGACTATAGAAGGTTACTTTCTTGGTGAACAGGCATTTCCTCCCTTCCTTTCTGATGAGGAAGAGCAATGCTTACCATCAGGCAAAGACACAGAAATCAAGGCTTCTGTGTCCCAGCCCACTCAATGGGCACAGGCCATGGAAGAGCTCAAAAAGAATTTTGAAAATCAAGTTAGAGAGGTGGAGGAAAAGCTGGGAAGAGAAATGAGAGACATGAAGTCAAAGCATGAACAGCAAATCAGCTCCCTGCTAAAGGAGACCCAAAAAAATGTTGAAGAAAATAACACCTTGAAAACTAGCCTAACTCAATTGGCAAAAGAGGTTCAAAAAGCCAATGAGGAGAAGAATGCTTTCAAAAGCAGAATTAGCCAAATGGAAAAGGAGATTCAAAAGCTCACTGAAGAAAATAGTTCTTTCAAAATTAGAATGGAACAGATGGAGGCTAATGACTTTATGAGAAACCAAGAAATCACAAAACAAAACCAAAAGAATGAAAAAATGGAAGATAATGTGAAATATCTCATTGGAAAAACAACTGACCTGGAAAATAGAGCCAGGAGAGACAATTTAAAAATTGTGGGCCTACCTGAAAGCCATGATCAGAAAAAGAGCCTAGACATCATCTTTCATGAAATTATCAATGAAAACTGCCCTGAGATTCTAGAACCAGAGGGCAAAATAAATATTCAAGGAATCCACAGAACACCGCCTGAAAGAGATCCAAAAAGAGAAACTCCTAGGAACATTGTGGCCAAATTCCAGAACTCCCAGGTGAAAGAGAAAATATTGCAAGCAGCTAGAAAGAAACAATTCAAGTATTGTGGAAATACAATCAGGATAACACAAGATCTAGCAGCTTCTACATTAAGGGATCGAAGGGCATGGAATAGGATATTCCAGAAGTCAAAGGAACTAGGACTAAAACCAAGAATCACCTACCCAGCAAAACTGAGTATAATACTTCAGGGGAAAAATTGGTCTTTCAATGAAATAGAGGATTTTCAAGCATTCTTGATGAAAAGACCAGAGCTGAAAAGAAAATTTGACTTCCAAACACAAGAATGAAGAGAAACATGAAAAGGTGAACAGCAAAGAGAAGTCATAAGGGACTTACTAAAGTTGAACTGTTTACATTCCTACATGGAAAGACAATATTTGTAACTCTTGAAACATTTCAGTATCTGGGTACTGGGTGGGATTACACACACACACATGCACACACGCACACACACATAGAGACAGAGTGCACAGAGTGAATTGAAGAGGATGGGATCATATCTTAAAAAAAAATGAAATCAAGCAGTGAGAGAGAAAGATATTGGGAGGAGAAAGGGAGAATTGAATGGGGCAAATTATCTCTCATAAAAGAGGCAAGCAAAAGACTCATTTAGTGGAGGGATAAAGAGAGGAGGTGAGAGAAAAACATGAAGTCTACTCTCATCACATTCCACTAAAGGAAAGAATAAAATGCCTACTCATTTTGGTATGAAAACCTATCTTACAATACAGGAAAGTGGAGGATAAGGGGATAAGCAGAGTGGGGGGGGATGATAGAAGGGAGGGCATGGGGAGGAGAGTGCAATTTGAGGTCAACACTCATGGGGAGGGATAGGATCAAAAGAGAATAGAAGTAATGGGGGACAGGATAGGATGGAGGGAAATATAGTTAGTCCTATACAACACAACTATTATGGAAGTCATTTGCAAAACTACACAGATTTGGCCTATATTGAATTGCTTGCCTTCCAAAGGGAAGGGGTGGAGAGGGAGGGAGCTAAAGAAGTTGGAACTCAAAGTGTTAGGACCAGCTGTAATGTTCTTACCACTAGGAAATAAGAAATACAGGTAAAGGGGTATAGAAAGCTATCTGGCCCTACAGGACAAAAGAGAAGACAGAGACAAGGGCAGAGAGGGATGATAGAAGAGAGAGCAGATTGGTCATAGGGGCAATTAGAATGCTTGGCGTTTGGGGGGGGAGGGGAGAAAAGGGGAAAAATTTGAAACCCAAAATTTTGTGAAAATGAATGTTAAAAGCTAAATAAAAAAAAAAGAGAGAAAAAAAAATATATCTTTCTAAAAATGTGCTTACCATAGAATACTGATATGATTAACAAACCATCTGTTTTTATATGAGCTGTTTTTGTATGAGTTATGATTGATTTGTTCTGTTTTTTCCTTCATTCACTCTTTCTTAAGTGCTCAGGTGACTAAGAGCATGCATTTGTAAAACAGCTTAGATTAGAGATGAAGCTCAGGGGGCAAGGATCTTGCAAATTAGCTCACATAAGATAATAGGATTTGGAACTGGGGAAGAGACATTATAAATCTTCTAGTTCAACTCTTTGATTTTATATATGAGATTAGGCTCAGGGGAGTTAAGTGATTTTCCCACAGTCACACAGGTAGCAGAGAAGCAGAGCTGAGCTCTGAACCCAGCATCTCTGGCTCCTACTCCCCAATTCTTTCTTTTACATTTTTTACCATGATAGAAGCAAGCCCCAAGTGAACCAAACTGTACAGAAAGGATTTCTACTACGCACTTATTCATTCATTTCCAGCCCTCAGCATAATACCATTGGAGCTTAATAAATGAGAGGGAGTGTGGTAGGGTAGGAAAAACACTGGGTGCTGAGGCCATCTCTTTATAGCTAGGTAGCACAGTGGACAGCATGTGGGGTTCAAAATCAAGAAAATGTTCAAATCCAGCCTCAGACACTTACTAGCTGTGTGACCCTGGGCAAGTCACTTAACCTTATTTGCCTCAGTTTCCTCATCTGTAAAATAACCTGGAGGAGGAAATAACAAATCACTCCAGTATCTTTGCCAAGAAAACCCCAAATGGGGTCATAAAGAGTCAGACATGACTGAAACGACAAACAAAAAAACAGTCATCTGCCACCAAATACTTGGGCAAAGGCAAGTTTCTAAACTTTTCTGGGTCTCATTTTCCTTCTCTATAAAACGAAGGGGTTAGACAAAGTCAACCTGGATTCCTAGAAGGGAACCATGAATAGTCTAAAAGTCTGTTTCAAAAGACATTTTTAATAATGATACTCAAATTCTTAACGAAAGATAAAATTGAGACTTTTCCTTATTGCTCTACACCTGAACAAATGAAACAGTTATTGAGAAAATCTTGCATGAGGGGTATTTTGCAATATTCACAACAGCAAGGTCTGTTACATCTTTGAGGTTAATTAACTACTTATCTCACAACAGCTCAATAAGGCACATGGTACACATATTATTGTCCCCATTTCATAGATGAAGACACTGAGGGTCAGAGGGTTCAAAAGATTTACCTATTTGGAGTTCCCCAGCTACTAAGGCTGGAAGCCAAGCTTCAAGCTCAGATTTCCTGGTTCCCAATACTGTGCCCTTTCCATTGCCTCCAAATAGTGAATGCCTGAAGATGAATGACATTAAATTAACTGCCATATGATAAGTGGAAAATGTCTATCTGGATTAGACAGTATATATGAACAGTGAGTCAAGTCAAGGTTGAATAGAAGAATGAGACCAAGTTGGATTACCTGTAGGAAATTGCAAAGCTCCTATACTAACCCCAAGCTTCCCATAAAAGCAAAGATCCATCCTTTTATCTATTTTTTAAAAATTTTTTATTTTTAATTCCTAGAACAAAATGAACATTTCCATAACACAGTACAATAAAAAAGATGATGGTACATAAAACTACAAATCTACCATGTACAACCTGCTATTCCCTCCAAATATACAACAAAGTTATCATGTAAATTTCTTTTTTCTCTTTTTCTTCCCCTACCCCTTGCACTAGAGATGGTCACCACCAGACACAAACAGGTATACACATGTATGTAAAATTATTCTATACAAACTATTTATCAGTTCTTTCTCTGCATGCAGATAGTGTCTTTCTCATATGTCATTTACTTTTAATTTGTGTATTTGTAACAGTCAAAATGACTTAGTCACTCAAAGCCTTTCTCAAAACCATACTGCTATTACTGTGTGCAATGCTGGTTCTGCTCACTGCTTTCATCATTTTGGGCAAATCTTTCCATGACTTTCTAAGATCACTGAGCTCATCATTAAAGGTCCACCTTTTTTAACATCAACATTGCTAAAACAAGAATCACATGGAATACAACTACCTCCAAGGAATTAACATTGAATGTCCATTGGAGAACAACAGATAGGTGAGAGCTAGATGACTGCAGTCACCTACATATAACCAAAGAAAAATTCACAGAATTCAACAAGAATAACACAGGATGTTATCAAAGAATTGCATGATAGGAAGAAAAAATGACCTAGTTACATGGAAAGATCAAGAGATGAAAGGTGGCCAGCTGAGTAGTCCACTTCTATCCTTGCAACTCAAGGAGAAATTAAGGAAATACTCCTTCATGTTGGGTAGATCATCCTGTCCGTGGTGAATTTACGGGATGAGATTGACAAGAGTCACACAAGAAGGGTAAGCATGGATGGGATGTAATCTGCATCACTGGGGGAAACTCCTGAAATAATAAGATCACATATCCATCTGTATATCTGATCTCTCTCCAATACACATATTTTAATTTGTACTATGCTTTAGCTACATGTTTTATTACCTATTTACACACACACAAAGAAGTAAAATAGTAGAGTCAGGAAGACATGAATTCAAATCTGACTGAATATTGACTAGCTATGTCATCCTGGGCACAGCTGCTTAACCTTTCAGTTCTTTAAGAAACACAAGGAGGAAGAGGAAAGGAATAAGCATCTACATCTAGCACCTACAATGTGCCTCAGTACCTCATCTGTAAAATGAGCTGGAAAAGAAAATGGCAAACCACTCCAATATCTTTGCCAAGAAAACCCCAAACGCAGACATGAAGAATGGCTCACACCTGAAATGGCTGAACAACAAGGATGTGCCAAGTATTGTGCTACTTAAGCAGTTTACAAATATCTCCTTTGATCCTCACAACCACCCTGGAAAGTAGCTGCTATTATTATCCCCATTTTATAGTTAAGGAACCTGAGGCAGATAGAGAGTAAGTGACTTGCCCAAGATCACATAGATAGTAAGCGTCTGAAGTTAGATATGAACTCAAGTCTTCCTGAACCCTTGGCCCAAAGGTCTATCCACTGACCTACGAACTGTCTCACAACACTGTAGGGCTTACCCACTAATTTGCATGTATCAATATTTGTGGAGAGAGCTTTCCAAACTTACCAAATCACAGAGACTTCATATGATATAACATGCCAATATTATATTATATTATGAACTTTTTAAAAAGAGGGATAATATTTTTCATAAAACAAGTCTCCAAAGACTGCAAATGAATATCTTTCATAGAATAAGCTGTAACAGGCGTATTACACATCAATCCTTTCTTCACTCTGTGTTCTAGCCAAACTGGGCAGCTTCCCCTATAAAAAACTTTCTAGGTCCCAGACACTTACTAGCTGTGTGACCCTGGGCAAGTCACTTATCCCTGTTTGCCTCAGTTTCCTATTTGTAAAATGGGCTAGAGAAAGAAATGGCAAACCATTCTACTATCTTTGCCAAGAAAACCTCCACCCCACCCCACCATACCCTGCAATAAAGGGGATCAAGAAGAGCCAGACACAACAGAAATACAACTGAACAGACCATTCTCTATGCAAAGACCACAGTCCTTCCTCACCTCCCTGACATGAAATCCCTGGCTCAGCTGAGGGGTCATTTCCTACAGGAAACTTATCCTGATTCCCCCAATTGCCAACACCTCCCTGAAAAGTTATTTGCATATTTTTAAAATTTAATTTTCTTTGTACATATTACCTTCTATATACATATTGTGCCTTTTTAAGAGTAAACACTTTTCTGTCTTAAATTACTTACACACAGGTGTTTAGTGTTTGCCAAACTGAATCAAACATAAAACAAATAAAGGATTATGGAAAACCAAAATAAAAGATGTCCTCAAAGGCACAGAAGATCAAAAAGATGGACTGACCACAAAGATCATAATGGTGAGGAACAATCAATGGAGACTTATGGGGTGCACTTTTTTCCTCTCAGTGTTAAAATTAATCAAAGAAGGCCCTCAGCACATTGGGTAGACCCCCTTACAACTAACTAACCTGGGAAAGTGTGAACAAGAGTTGCAAAGAATGGGAACTTTTACACACTACAGGGAATAGTCACATCATGAGAGATAGATTCACTTGGATTTTTGAGTATACAGGAAAAGCAACAGAAAAGATGAGTCAGTCCCAGTTCTGCAAGGATGTCCACTAACTCTGAAAAAGACTGGAAAATCTCCAACAAGCTGGGTAGTGCCTCTGTACAGGATCTATAGGAGAACATAACCAAATCATACAGGAAAATAGAGCATGCAGGGTTGCAATCTGCACTGTTGGAGGGAATATTCATGTTTCACTGAAGCACTGAATTATACTTCCTCCAGCTTATAGCACAATGCACCGTACACAGAGTAGAAGGCTTGGACATCCCTGTATTAACTCAGATTTATGGCTATGTGGTTCATCTGCCAAAACTACATCCCAACTCTAACTTTATAATGTAAGCCCTTTAAGGAAAGGGACTGTTTCAATTTTGTCTTTGTATCCCCAATGTCAGCCCAGTGCCCAGAACACAGTAGGTGCTTAATAAATGCTTCATTATGTAAGCCCATGTTCCTCAACCTGTGCTGCAAGGAACCCCGAAGGAAAAGTTTAAGAACCACTGATGTATGCAATATAATTCAGTTCAGCAACTGCCGACTGTCAATTCACAGTTAACCACCTGACAATTAATGATCAGAATAACTAGCACCTGTTTCTCAGTTCTCCAGCAAGGGAAAAAAAAAAGATGATAGTGGAGGCACAAGGGAATTCATACAGCTGAATATGTATAAAGTACTGTCAATCTGCAGAATACTTTATGAACATTTTTAATGATTTTTCCTCAGAGAGGAGAAACGATGATCAAAGTACTGAGCAGATTGCAATTCTGTAAGCAATTGAACTGTGGCGAATTGTTACTGAATCTTTTCAAGCGGCCTCTTCAGCTACTTGTTAAAAGTCTCAAAGTCCTGAACCTCCCCCTCCCTCCCCTTGATAATGTTATGGAGCTTTTGAGAATGTTGCAAGTTGAGCTTCCCCCAGAACTTCTAAAAGGCTGCCGTTTGGGAGCTCTGAAAATTTTCAAAGCCAATTAAAAAATAAATCTTGACTGAGGCAGAGGAGCACTAATGAGTTACACCAACGTGGGCTGTTTCTGTGACTCTGTCATGGTCTGTAACTGACGCCCCTAGCCTTTTTAGGACTCTCTCTAGGCCTCCCTAAGGCGAGTAGGGGTCATAGCCTTTGCACTTCGTGTGACACCCTGAAACTAGGCACCAAAGCCAAGCCGCCGCGGGCGGGCTGAAAAATGCTAACCCCTGGAAGCCGAGGTAAAAGAGGCGGATACCAAGCTAAGAAGAGGGAGTCGGGTTCCTGAGCCAAGTCCACAAGGTTGGAAGTGGCCCCTTCTGGGGCTGGAATCCGGAACAACAGAATCCTCTAGGAAGCAGCGGCCCCACCATCATCGATCAACATGACGGGGAAAGGAACTGAACCCGATCTTCGGCCCGAGGCACCAATCTGCCGAGCTCGAGGATCCCCCGATGGGCAGAAGCTTCCAGCCAGCCCTAACCTAGCAACTAACAGAGTCTTCGGTCTCTCACTTCTTGGACATGTGCGCTTAAAACAAGTGTTTATACCCGTGCAACGTAGCTCCTGAGACTGGGTTACATACTCAGGATCCAGCCACGCGAACGTACAACAAGCATTTATGAAGCGCTTATTATGTGTCTGGCGCTATGCCAGGTGCTGGGGAAAGGCAAAAACACAATCAGTCTTTACCCTCAAAGAACTCATACCCCAATGGGGGAGAAAACATGGAAGTAACTATAATTGTACAAGATTCATGCACAGTAAATGGAAGGTAGCATCAGAGGGAATCCAGTAGCACAGGCACAACGAGGTGAGTCTCGGCTCCTTGACCCCTCCCTCACTAAAGGTATTCCCCCCACCCCCGCGTGCCTGCGCACACTGGGCCAGTCTCACGCGAGGCGAAGCCAGCCCAAGTTCCCAGGACCTTTGCACACTGCTGTGGGAATGATACCCCGCAGATCCTAAGGGCCAGAGACTTCTCCCCCACCCCATCGCCCCGTACCAAGCCCTGCGGATCTTCTCAACACCTTCCTCCATCCCCCTCCAAGCCCTCCTTTGTATCCCCAGGAAAAATAACCCAGAATTCTGGTTCTCGCATTCCTTTTGTCCTCCCCCTGTCGCCCCTCCGGTCTCGGGGCGAGAGAAGGAAAAGGGCAGAAAGGCATAAGAAGAGAGAAAAGAAAGCGAGCCAGAGCCGGGAGCTGCGTCCGGCCCCTTTAAAAAGGCAGCTCGCCGGCTCCGGAGCTGCCCTGCGGACAACCCCCTCTCGGCGCCTAAGCTCAGGGGAGCGGGGGGATGGAGGGGATCTCGCGCTGCGGCTGCCCCTTACCTTGCGCTGCCCTCCCGGCAGGTCCTGAGGTTTGGGCTGGGGGCGTGGGGGACAGGAGGAGAGCCTCGGCCCGGGCTGACACCAGCGCAGCACCAGGGCAGGACTTCCGAGCCGAGAAGGGGAGGAGGAGGAGGACACCGAGGGGGAGGGCCCAGGCTTTGTGTCTGCCTCCAGCCCTCCCTTTACAAGTGCATTGGCGTCCCGCAGGAGCAGAGGCTGCGATCCCCGACGGGGGATTGGGGGCGGGGGGTGATGGTAAGAGGTAGAAGGGAAAGCGCCTGCGCGACTCTAGTTTCCCCCCCGCCCCGCGCCGCCCGCCTTCTACACACCCCCATCTCCTACTCCGCCCCCCTTCCCCTCCTCACAGTCCCCACTCGCCCCTTTCTTGCCGAAGTGGAAAGCCACAGGGAGGAGGAACTGGGATCAGAAAGTTTATCTAATACCAAGAGTCAACTTGGCTTCAAAATTCACATCACGCATTGGCGCCGCCGCTTTTCCCAGAGGGTGGGCTAGACAAGCATTTCAATTCAGTTAGACAAACATTTATTAATGTTTGCAAGGTCCTGGGCTAGCCCTTCATTGAAACACCACCCCACCCCACCCCCCACACACACACACACCCCCACCCCCATTCCCGTTTTATCACTTGAAAAACTAAACACAAACATGCACATCCTTCTGGCAAACAGTCTTGAGAGCTTTCTGGAATTTGAAGGGAAGGTACAGAAAGGGCAAGTTATTCTTGGAACTGCCTCAGATCCCAGTGTAACCCTTGTCAATGTCCTGTCTTTGTTCTGGGTTCACTTTAAAAAAAAAAAAAAAAAGATGCTGCATCCTCTAGGCATAGGGTCAAGTTTCTAGAATTGTTGTTTTGCTTCGTCATGATTAAGGGATAGATACTTCTACCCTTGATCTGTTTCCCCAGCAAACCTCATGCTGAAAAAGGCAAAGAAAACTTTTAACCTGCTTTCCTGGGCTGTGCGAGAAACCTTTGAAAACTCTATTTTGTGGATCATGGGAATTCGAGGAAGCGGTAAGCAGTAGAACCAGAACGTTATCAGGAAATAGTAAACACCTTTCGGAATCCAGGGCTATTCACGGAGATTTAACTCTGTTTTTCTTGCCCCTCAGTGCAACAGAGCCTTTTAAGACTTGGATATATTATTCTAGTTAGTTACTGTAGGATTCAGTATCTCAAAGCTGTGTGAAAGTAATTCTTTCATTTTGAAAGATATACCCTGAAAGCCCACACTAAAGCAGAAAGACAAATTAAAATTTCTCTTAGAAGATATTTCTCTTGCGTTTATCTTCTAGATTCCAACTCTCCAATAAAAAAAAGATCAAGGCGTAGAAGATGGAAGATTTCACTGCAGTTTTCTTCATACGTGTTTGCCTCCACTTCGAAAGCCAGCAGGTGACTTTATTCCATGAAACCTGCTCGGCAGCAAAGACTATATTTCCGATTTTCTCACCCCACCCCCACTCTCCTTTTGGAAAGAAGGAATTGGGCTGGAAGAAAATACATGTAAAGTGAAAGTTGATACCCTCTCACGCTTCCCTCCCCATTTCAAGCAAAGCAAATGCCTTAGAGTAAGGAAAAAGTTCATCCGAAGTAAATGCCAGAGATGTATTCTCCTCCTGTGTTTTCTGCCTAATCTTTCCTTCCCCTCAATTTCCCTTCCTTGTCTCAGCTCAGCTTAATGACTTAAATTCCACTATGTCCCAGAGAGTCAGATCCACTCTAGATCATGGGGGTCTAGTTTGGTCCCTGTATTCTAGGATCATAGACTTAGGGTTGAAAGAGACTTTAGATATGATCTAGACCAATCCCCTCATTTTAAAGAAGAGGAAAACTACAACCACTGAGTCCCACAGTGTTTGGACCCAGGTCCTCCCACTCCAAATTAATTGATTTTTATACTATTTTATACTGCCTAAACATAGATTTAGGCATAAGATGCCCATCATTCAATTAAATTCCACAGATAGTGACTAAGTACCATACTAAGTACAAAGCACAGTAGTTAGGGCCAAAGCTTAGGTGACCAGGCTAACTGAAAATACAAAGACAAAAAAAAAAAAAAAAGGGAAAAAATGTCCTCAAGGCCTGGAAGGAGGTGAGGGTTTCTATGTATACCTCTAATTCATTCCACGCAACGTAAGAAGGCCTCTGAGTTACTAGTGAAACTTCCTGTGTCTCTGAATTCAGCCAATTGTAACCACCTACTTTTTTTGGTCCTACTTTTTATGAATAGTGGGGGATACTTAATCTAGACTAAAGGGTGTGTCCAAGACATACTCCAGTTAAATCTCATTCCTGACAGCCTCCCCTTCAATATCCCACTAGCACCACCCCTTTCATCCTTTACTTAACCTGTTTCATTCAAGGTCATATGCAAGGACATATAGTATAAAAACCTGGATCATCATAATAATCATTTATGACATTTTAAGGTTTGTGAAGCACTTTATATATTTTATTTGAACCTCACTATAGCACTATGTGTAAGTCCCTATTTTTCAGATGAGAAAACTAAGGCAATAAATGTTATTGTTGTTCAGCTATGTCATACTCTTTGTGAGTCTATTTGGAGTTTTCTTGGCAAAGATACTAGAATGGTTTGCTTTTTCCATCTCTGGCCATTTTACAGATGAGGAAAGTGAAGCAAATAGTGTTGTTAAGATATTAGGAGACACCCTGTTTTCCAGAGCTAAGATTGTGCCCTGAGCTTGGCATAACAACAATCCTTTGCACTTTGCACTCACCCTCTAGATGATCTCACCCTCTGGCAAAGTTACATATTTATTGTATAACTTTGACCAGCACCAGATGTTCTCTGAGCCCCAACAAGCACCGGACAAACTCAGACAAGTAGCCATGTTCCTGCCATGAAGCCCTGCTATGAATCAAACTTGTTCGATTGTTACTGTTTCCTCTCCATTGTCAGGGCTGCAGCTCACTGCACAACCATTGGTATAAGTGTTGAGATTTGGTCACACTAAAGCAGGTTTCCCTACTAGAGGTGGGGCCTGGCATGTGTCTAATTTGCCTCCTTGCTTGCAATCTGTTTCCTTCACTTTGAAATTAAACTTTTGCTTGATTCCTAATTCTTCTGTCTCTAGCCTGCTCTGTTCAGCCCTAGTTACCCACAAATTAGAGCCTGGTTTAGTCTGGTTGACAAGGTTAAGTGACTTGCCCAAGGTGGCACAGCTAGTAAGTGTCTGAAGCTGGATTTGAACTCACAAAGGTAGTCTTCCTAACTCCAGGCCCAGCATTCTATCCACTGGGCCACCTAGTTGTCCCTAAGACATTGAAGAGCAAATGTCAGAGGGATAATTCATCTCTTCCTGACTTTAAGTGTAGGACTCTATCCATTCACTATACCACCTAAGTGGTCATGAACTCCAGTGCCATTTGTTCAATCTTTTCTCATCGGATCTCACTTTAAATTCCTTGCCCAAGATTTTTCCTGGGCCTTGCTGGTGGCATCCCTTGTAAACTGCTCCCCTTCTTCTTCCATGGGAGGGGAGGAATAATACCAAAATGTTGTGAGGACATTTATAACTGGTGGGGGTCATATTCATTTCTTCATTAAATATTTTCAAACAAATATTTCATGTAACAAATATTTTAACTATTATGTGGAGAATCCTTATTCCCATGGAAATGGACTTGAGGGAACTGGATAAAGCAAAATACTGAGATATTTGAAAATATTAATCTTGAAAATTCTGTTTGTTTTACTTCATGTTTTGCTTGTATAACCTCTGACCTCAGTTACCCTGGTGACAAGAATGGCCAAGTAGGTCAGAAGTTGACAGCCTCCCATGACACATCCAACAGCTGGTTATCAACTTGGCCAAGAAAGTGTCATTTCAAAAGGAATAAATACTTTTCCCTTTAAAAAATGCAAAAGAATTTTAGCAAATTCCAGAGAACTGATATCTCAACAATTTTTTTTACCTTTCTATAGAACAGAGAAGTAGGGGTGATTATACTCATAGCAGGGCTCAGGGTAAAGAGAGTGGTGATCCATGGCGAGAATTTTATTCCAGTGTGGTACTGGAGAAAGCTATAAGGTCTTGCTCATAGTAGGCACTTAATTTTCAGTCTTTCTCTATTCAGTGGTTCCTTCCCTGCTACCTGCAAACATACTCTCTTCTCTCTCAACCTTAAAAAAAAACCTTACTTGACCCCATATTATTCCCTCAAGTTTTTCCTTTCATAACCAAGCTCCTAGAAAAAAGCCAATGACTGTCTCTATTTCTTCTCCTCCCACTACTGAACATGACACTCAACTAAAGCTACTTTCTCCAGTGTTATCAAGGTTCTCAAATACTAAATCCAGTGGCCTTTCTCAGTTGTCATTCTTCTTGACCTCTCCCGCATCTGACATCACTTAATCCCCTCCAACTAGATTCTTTCTTCCCATCTTGGTTTTGTGTCTCTGTTCTTTCTTGGTTCTCTTTCTTATCTGACTATTCCTTCTCATTCTCATTTGTTCTATCATCATCCTGTCCTGCCCCCATAACCCAGGTTATTCCCCAAAGCTCTGCCCTTCCTCTCTCTTCATACCCTCTCTTTTTCAGATCTTATCAACTCCCAGTGATCTCCTATACGCAGATTCCTATCTTCCCCCTCACCTCTCCTTCCAGGTCTGTACATCCAGTCCTATTCTCTCTCTCCAATTCTACATCACCAATGTGATATGGTACTGGGGAGAAAGCACTAGCTTTGAAGGCAGGGGACTTCAAATTCTGTACCTATTATGCACTACTCATGTGACTTCTGAGCCTCAGTTTCCTCTTTGATCAAATGAGAGAATTGGATTAGATGAGCTCTAAGGTTCCGGTAACTGACATGCCATGTGTACAGCAAACTCAACATGTCCAAAGACAAATTCACTAATCCCTGCTCTAAACCCACCACATCTCCAAACATCTACATTTTGTTTGAGATCACCACCAACCTATACTAATACTCTCCTCACACTCCAGATCCAATCAGTC